>NC_138768.1:667985752-668228252 GCF_965119305.1 Pelophylax lessonae | reverse complement strand
TAGGTTTAAATGGCCGCCCATCAGGCTGCCCCTCAGTTTCTTGTGTTTCCTGTCCTGCTTACACAAGCATGGTCTTCTTTTTTTCATCCCCTGTTTATTTTCCTTCCCCCGTCCTGGGCAGGCGTCCCGGGACACCTCCTCCCTCCACTGGCACACAGCCGATGGGGTCATCAGGCGTGCAGGTACCAGCATCAGGGGGGAGGGAGGAGGACTTCCCTAGGGGGGGGGGTGAGGTGCTCAGGAGGGCCCCCCTCTTTCCTTAACAGGGCAGCGCTGGCCACCCTAGCTTTGAGGGGTTAGTTGGTCACAGGATGTCGGGGGGCATCTAGCAGCCCTGTTAGCTTACCTCACTCTTACAAGGCTGAGGGGAAGCGGACCACGGAGGGATCCTTGCGGCCAGCCGGAGGCCGTCCTGAGCCGCACGCCATCCCCTTCCAAAGGGTCCAAACACGCAGGGCTCCAGGGTGAGTTCCGGAGCGTGTGTACAGCAGCCAGCGTCGCCGCTGGCGCGGCGGAAGTGACGTCATCAAGATGGGCCCGAACCGGAAGTAGGGCGGCGGCCATCTTGGAAGTGGGCAAAACGCCAGAAAATCAGAAACCGCTGATTTCTGGTGGGATTTTTAAACTTATAAGCTCATTTTTAAGTGGGCTCTAATTGGCTACAGTTGGCTGCTGTACCGACCTTCCCTCCAGGCGGTCCTTATGGCGGAGGACCTGACCCCTATACCAGAGGCTGCTGATCTTGGCCCCAGCCTATCTATGGTAAGTGGAGGGAAGAAAAGGGGGGTATGCCCTGGACTGCCGCACCCCCCCCCTCAAAAAAAAAAAGAAGAGGGATGGGGGATAAAAGGGGGGTAGGTCTGGCATTTCTCCCTTGTCCTTTTTAAGAGGGAGGGGCGCATTGGGGCAGGACCGTGACCTCCTCAGTACTGACAGAAATTGTTCCTTGTCTCTTTTGCTCTCTCTCTCTCTGCTCATTGCCCAAGTCCGCAGAGGTGACCGATCCTTCGGTCAAATCGGAAAAGAAGTACTGTCGCACCTGTGGGACAAAAATGCAGACTGATTCGGACAAATTACTATGTCATAAATGCATCAAAAAGATTCTCAACGAAGAATCCAAACCTCTTAAGTAAAGATTTCCTGCAGTTAGAAGGAGGTTACATCCACACTGAAGTCACTGCAAACTTCCATCACGGAGATGAAAAACACATATCAGCCTTCTACATCTACTGCTGGCGGACACCGCACGAAGATAATTAAGCATCAAGCGGTCACCAAACCACGGGAAGACCTTTCGGATTCAGAGTCCCAGGAGGAGGAAGGGGAGGTCCTCTTCGGGGACAGTTCAGATTCAGAGGACCGGGACAGGGAGGTACCGGAGAAAGTAACTAAACATTTATTTCCAACAGATGAAACGGAAGAGCTACTGAAGGCGATCTACGTTACAGAGGATCTGCAAGAGGACGAAGCGCCAAAATCAGTAAGAGACCGGCTGTACAGAGGCCTACAGGTACCCAAAACCCGAACCTTCCCGGTCCATCAATCCCTGAAGATAATCATTAATAAAGAATGGGAATGCCCAGAGAACAAGCTCTTTTTTCCAAAGGCAATAAAGAAAAGATTTCCCTTTGAGGAATCAGAGGGCATCTTGTCCAAATGCCCCAAGCTAGACGCATCACTAGCCAAGGTGTCGGAAGACATCAGACCTATCTTTTGAGGACATGGGGCAACTAAAGGACCCAATGGACAAAAAGATAGAGGTGACTCTCAGGAGGGCATACGAGGCATAAGCCGCATCATTCCAGCCAAACATGGCAAACACCTGCGTGGCCAGGAACGTATCCTTCTGGCTAGAACAACTAAGAGGACAGTTGGAGAAGGTTCCAGGCACGGAAGAGGCGCAGGATTCCCTCCTTCTGATAGGAAAAGGGGTCGCTTACATGGCCGATATGGCCGCAGAAGCGGTACGGATATCAGCCCGAACAACTGGCCTGATAAACTCGGCCAGAAGAGCCTTATGGCTCAAAACATGGGAGGGAGATTACGCCTCCAGAAATAAGCTTTGTAGCATTCCCTTTGACGGAAAACTTATATTTGGCCCAGAATTGGATAAAGTCCTAGAGAGATCAGCAGACAAATCCAAGGGGTTCCCTTCCAAAAGGAAGGAAAAACAAAGGAAATGTTTTCGTCGCCCAAGGGGAGACGCCCAATTCAAAGGGGAGAAACCAAACACCCAAAGGAAGTGGGTGTTCAACAAGGGCAGACCAAATGCCCTTTTCTCCAATGCCAGCAGCAATATCAGCAAACCCCAGTGACGCCAGATGGCCTGTGGGGAGGGGGGGGGGAGCTGCGATTCTTTGTCCCACAATGGGAGAAATTTTGTCCAAACCCTTTCATACTACAGATCATCAGAGCGGGTTACAAAATAGAATTTACAGCAAATCCTCTTCACAAATTCCGGACAACATCCCTACCGGGAGCATCTCCGGCAAAGGAAGCCTGGGAAGCATCCATCTCGAACCTACAAGAAAAGGTGATAAGGGAGATACCTTTTTCACATCATTGGTCAGGTTTCTTCTCCCGAGTCTTTCTCAGACTGAAACCATCGGGCAAACACCGCCTTATCTTAAACCTCAAAGACCTCAACCGTCTGGTGAGGTAAAGGAAGTTCAAGATGGAATCCATCTTCTCGGTGATGACTCTGCTCCCGGAAGGAGCATTTATGGTGACTTTGGACCTACAAGATGTGTATTTGCACGTACCAATTCATCCAAGTCATCAAAAATTCCTAAGGTTCGCTACCCGCACAGGGCCACAGACACGCCTGTTCCAATTTCAGGCGCTCCCCTTCGGATTCACCTCAGCCCCCAGGATCTTCACCAAGATCATGTTGGAGGTGGTCCAGGACCTCCGGGTAAGAGGGGTACGAATAATTCCCTACCTGGACGATTTTCTGATTTACGGCCAATCAAAGTCGGAGGTATTGAAGAATCTTCAGACGACAGAGGACTTCCTCACCTCACTGGGGTGGGTGATCAACGCCCAGAAGTCCAACAAAATCCCCTCACAGGAGATAGTATTCTTGGGATACCAGGTAAATACAGTGTCACAAAGAATCCTGCTCCCAGAGAGCAAGATAACGAAGCTCAAGGAGGCTACGAGGTGCCTAATGGAACTACACAGAATCTCAAGAAGAGATACCATGGTGGTCCTGGGCCTCATGTCGGCAGCCATCCCAGCGGTACAGTGGGCTCAGCTACACATGAGGCCTCTCCAGGGTCACCTCCTGAGCCACTGGGATGGGAAGACCGCTTTGCTGGACGGACTGCTCTCGATCCCATCAGCCATAAAGAAGTCGCTGACTTGGTGGCTAAGAGAAGACTCCCTTTCCCAGGGAAGACTCTGGATGCCCACCATCCAAGTCAGAATAACAACAGATGCGAGCCTCTTCGGATGGGGGGCACACATAGGACACCAAGTAAGGCAAGGCACTTGGTGCCAATCTGGGGAGGAGATATCCTCAAACATGAGAGAACTAGCGGCTGTCAGAGAGGCCCTGAATGGGTTTTAGGGAGAAACAATGGGAAAACACGTCCAGGTCCTGTCGGACAACATCGCAACGGTTTCCTACATCAACCACCAGGGTGGCACGCGCTCAAAACACCTGATGAGGATAGCCCACGACATTCTGACAGGTGCAGAAGCAAACTTACTATGCCTCTCGGCGGTACACATAAAAGGGTCAACAAACGTGCTGGCGGACCTCCTGAGCCGGAAGAGCCTGGACCCAGCAGAATGGGAACTGAATCATCCAATCTTCAATACGCTGGTACAGAAGTGGGGGACCCCGGAAGTAGACCTTTTTGCCACCGAAAACAACAAAAAAGCGGAAAAATTTTTCTCGCTACACAAAGAAAAGAACGCACTGGGCATAGACACCCTGGGATTCCCCTGGAGGTTCAATCTGGCATATGCTTTTCCACCAATCCAACTGATCCCCAGAACAATCAGGAAAATCTGCCTGGAAAGGGCAAGGGTGATTCTAATGGCGCCCTTTTGGCCGAAACGGGCATGGTTCACCCCACTACAGAAAATGGCAGAAAAAGATCCCTGGATCCTGCCGGCCCAGAGCGACCTTCTGGCACAAGGGGGGGCACATCACCCTCACAGCCAGACGCTAAAGTTAGCAGCCTGGATCCTGAACGGAACATTCTTCTGAACAAAGGATTGTCCACCAGGGTCATGGAGGTCCTGCTCCAAAGCAGGAAACCTGTGACCAGGAAAAAGGTATGGAAAACATACAGATCAAAAATGGAACCCAATAACAGGAACCTGAGTGACATCAGCACTGTTAGATTTCTTCCTAGTCGGCGTTGACAAAGGTCTTGCGATAAGCACACTCAAAGTGCAGGCAGCAGCTCTGTCAATCTTCTTGGAAAGACCCATAGCCGAAGATCCTCTGGTGAAGCGGTTCTTCGGATCCATTGAAAGATCCCAGCCCAGCAAAAACCTCAGCGTGGCCCCCTGGGATCTAGCACTGGTATTACAGGCACTCACCAAAGCCCCGTTTGAGCCTATAATGGACTGCAATTTGAAGAACCTTACTTTGAAAACGGCCTTTCTGGTAGCAATCGCCTCCGCTAGGAGAGTGAGTGATCTACAGTCCCTTTCCATCAAGGAACCCTTTTTGACCATCTTTCCAGACAAGGTAATCCTCAGGATAGATCCTCTCTTCCTTCCGAAGGTGTCCTCGACATTTCATCGTTCACAAGAAATAATTCTTCCTTCATTTTGCCAAAACCCAACCTCCCCGGGGGAGGAAGCTTTTGCCACGCTGGACGTCAAGAGGTGCATTCTACATTACATAGAAGTCACCAAAGAGGTCAGGAAGTCATCCAGCTTATTCATTCTTTTCGGAGGCACTCAGAAGGTTAAAGCGGCCTCAAAGTCCTCCATAGCCAGATGGATCAAAATGACCATCATTGCAGCCTACACCGCTCAAAACCAGAGTTTACCGGCAGGCATCAAGGCTCACTCATCTCGAGCCATATCCACATCTTGGGCAGAAAAGGCTGGGGCCTCAGCAGATCAAATCTGCAAAGCAGCCACCTGGGCCAGCGACTTGACGTTCGCCAAGCACTACAGGGCTGATCTGGTCTCCGCCCAGGATCTATCCTTTTTTCGCAAAGTTCTACAGGCAGTAGTCCCACCCTAGGTACGCATCGTTGGGGTCTCATGTGACCGTCCTGGAGGATGATTTGGGAAAGTCTGAGTTATTACCTGATAACTCCCTTTCCAGGAATCTTTCAGGACGGTGGACCCTCCGCCCTATTGGTTGGTAGACTATGTCTATAGTATGTTGGGCTATTCGCCTAAGCTGTCCAGTTCATCTTTTAACAACTGAGGGGCAGCCTGATGGGCGGCCTTTTAAACCTAACTGTGCTTGTGTTTCCTGTAGGAGGAGGAGCCATCTCTCTCTCTCATGGAGGAGCCATCTCTCCCGGACAGCTCTGTTTCCGCACACAGCGCGGAGACAGAGCTGCCATTCGCCTGCTTAGCGGGTGATCGTCAAATTGATCCCCTGCTGAGAAAAAACAAAGTCTGCTGATGGACTCCAAGTGTGAAAGGGGCCTTCGAAGTTTACAGCCTATGGCACTATAGCTATTCTCCCTGCACTTGAAAGAAAGAGAAAAATTGATCAAAGATTGCAACAAAAGATTGTTTATTGGATAAAGAACCTCAATCACCTTCCAGATAAATTCAAACTGACCTTCAGGTACAACTGTGTCAGCTTGCACTCTACGTCACCATCTAAATGAAAAGGGACGCTATGGTAGGAGACCCAGGAGGACCCCACTGCTGATAAAAACATAAAGCCAGATTGGAGTTTGCCAACACTTGAGGAAGCTAAAATCTTTTTGGGAGAATGTGCTGTGGACAGACGAAAGGTGATCAGGTAAAGCTGATCATTCTGCTGTTTTCAAAAAAAGAAATGAGACCTATAAAGAAAAGAATACAGTCCCTACGGTCAAACATGGTGGAGGTTCACTGATGTTTTGGAGTTGCTTTGCTGCATGCTGTGCATGGCATAATAAAATCTGAAGACTACCAAAGAATTCTGGGATGCAATGTAGGGCCCAATGTCACAAAGCGGAGTTTCCGTCAGAGGTCATGGGTCTTGCAGCAGGTTAATGATGCAAAGCACATGTCAAAAAGCACCCAGAAATGGTTAAAGTCAAAACGCTGGAGAGTACTGAACTGGCCAGCAATGAGTCCAGTTCTAAATCCCATAGAGCACCTGTGCAGAGATTGCAAAACAGCAGTTGGGAAAGGGAACCCTTCCAATCTGAGAGAACTGGAGCAGTTGGCAAAAGAAGAGTGGTACAAAATTCCAGTAGAGAGACGTAAGGAAGCAATTTATTTCATTTATTTTTTACAAGCTGTGTGCTAACAAATATTAACCACTTTCCGACCGCTCACATGGAGCGTACTGCGGCAAAGTGGCTCGATTCCGTCCAGCGACCTACATCGCTTGACTCCTCCCCTTGTGGGCGGGGGGCGCCGCCGGAGGCTCGCTCCCGCTGTATTCAGACACAGCGGGAGTCGGGCCAGGGGAGGAGAGGCGGTGATCACCGCCGCTCTTCCCCGATCGTCGGGGATCGAGTGAGGAAATCCGCCTGCTTGTGTAAACAAAGCGGACGGATCTCCTATGTGACAGGCAGCGACAGATTACAGGATTCAGCATAGCTGAACCTGCGATCTGTGCCTGTGTCACACAGTTCCCTCCCCCCACACACGTCAGTAAGCACCAGGCATACATTTAACCCCTTGATCACCAATAAAGTTAACCTTTTCCCTGTCAGTGTCATTATTACAGTAACAGTGCATATTTATAGCACTGATTACTGTAGTAGTGTCACTGGTACCCCCAAAAGTGTCAATGTCAGTCAAGGGTCCGATCTGTCCGCCACAATGTCCCAGTCCCGCAAAAAAAATCGCAGATCGCCGCCATTACTCGATAGAAAAAGAAAAATAATAAAAATGACATAAATGACAAATCTTTCCTGTAGTTAGTAGCTGCGATAACTTTTGCGCAAACCAATCAAAATACGATTATTGCGATTTTTTTTTTTTTTTTTTTTTTTTACCAAACATGTAGCAGAAAACAAATTGGCCTCAAATGTTAAATTTTGAGTTTCACTATTTTTTGGGGGGGAATTTCATATTAAAAAAAGTGAAAAATATTGTTATTTTTTCAAAATTGTTGCTTTTTTTTGTTTATAGCGCAAAAAGTAAAAATCGCACAGGTGATTAAATACCACCAAAACAAAGCTCTATTTGTGGGGAAAAAAGGACATACATTTAATTTGGGTACAGCGTTGCACAACCACGGAATTGTCCGTTAAAATAACGCAGTGCCGAATCCCAAAATATGGCCTTGTCAGGAATGGGGTAAAATCTTCCGGTCTTAAAGCGGTTAAAAATACGCTCATTGAGAATTTTTTTGTCAAAGACATGTAGCTAAATACATTTTAGCCTAAATATATGCCAAAAATTGAATATATTGGATATTTTTTAATTGTCAAAGTAGAAAAATATTGTTATTTTTTCAAAATTGTCACTCTTTTTTTTTGTTAATATCGCAAAAAATGAAAAGTGCAGAGGTGATCAAATACCACCAAAAGAAAGCTCTGTTTGTGGGAAAAAAAAGGACGTAAATTTTGTTTGGGTACAGCGTTGCACGACCGCACAATTGTCAGTTAAATTCTTACAGTGCCAAGTTGCAAAAAGTTGCCTGGACGTAAAGCAGGAAAATCCTCCTGTCCTAAAGTGGTTAAGGGTGCCAATAATTTTGTCCACTTCATTTTTGGATTTTTGCATGGAATTTGTCAGATTTGGCTTTTTGTTTCTTCACTTTTTTGTGTCATACCAATATAAACAAAAGAAATAAACATGAGAATGTCTAAAAATTTACAATTGCAACAATTTTCTGGAGGAAGTGGTGCATTATGTGGTAAATAATAAATACAGGGGTGCCAAAGTTTTTGTCCATGACTGTGTATATATGTATACTGTATGTGTGTGTGTATATGTATGTGCACTGCTCAAAGAAATTGGAACACATTGAAAACACATCAGATCTTCTTATCTCTGTGGGAAAAAAATATCATGCTGGATGTCTATACTGGTGTGGACTGGGTAATGTGTTAGGAACGAAAAGATGACACATCATTTGATAGAAATGAAAATTCTCATTATTACCTACAGAGGACTGAATTCAAAGACACCCCAAAAATCAAAGTGAAAGAATGATGCAGCAGGCTAGTCTATTTTGCTGAAATTTCATTGCAGCAACTCAAAATGGTACTCAGTAGTTTGTATGGCCACCATGTGCATGCATGTCTGACAACATCGGGCATGCTTCTAATGAGACAATGGATGGTGTCCTGGGGTATTTCCTACCAGGTCTGGACTAGGGCATCACTGAGCTGCTGAACAGACTGTGCAATCTGGCAGCTTTGGATGGACTGAAACATAATGTCCCAGATGTGTTCTATTGGTTTGAGGTCATGCAAGTGTGGGGGCCATTCAATGGTATCCATTCCTTCATCCTCCAGGAACTGGCTGCATATTCTCGCCACATGAGGCCAGGCACCAGGGGGGAACCCAGGACCCACTGCACCAGTGTAGAGTCTGACAATGGGTCCAAGAATTTCATCCCGAAACCTAATGGCAGTCCAGGGTGCCATTATAAAGCCTGAAGAGCTCTGTGTGTCCCTCCGTGGATATGCCTCCCCAGACCATCACTAACCTATCACCAAACTGGTCATGCCGAATGATGTTACAGGCAGCGTAATGTTCTCCCCGGCTTCTTGAGATCCTTTCACTACTGTCACGTGCTCAGGGTGAACCTGCTCTCATCTGTGAAAAACACCGGGCGTCAGTGGTGAACCTGCCAATTCTGTTCCATGGCAAATGCCAATCGCGCTCCACGGTGCCGGGCAGCGAGCACAGGGCCCACTAGAGGATGTCAGGCCCAAGGCCACTTTCAAGAAGTCTGTTTCTGATTGTTTGGTCAAACTTTTACACCAATGGCCTGCTGGAAGTCATTTTGTAGAGCTCTGGCAGTGCTCATCCTTTTCCTCCTTGCACAAAAGGTGCAGATACTGGTCCAGCTGATGAGTTAAGGACCTTCTGTGGCCCTGTCCAGCTCTGGAATCTCCTCCATGCACCTGAGTCTGCTGGGAGACACAGCAAACCTTCTGGCAATGACACGTATTGATGTGCCATCCTGGAGGAGTTGGACTGCCTGTGCAGCCTCCTTTAGGGTCCAGGTATTGCCTTATGCTACCAGTAGTGACACTGACCCTAGCCAAATCCAAATCTAATGAAGAAGTCAGAAAAGATGAGTAAGGAAAAAAATGTCAGTGCTCTCCACCTGTAAATCTATTCCTATTTTGGAGGTTATCTCATTGTTGCCCATCTAGTGCACCTGTTAATTTCATTAACACCAAAGCAGCTGAAACAAATTAACTCCTTCTGCTACTCTGATTTAAAAAGTGGTCCTTTCATTTTGAGGTGTGTGTGTGTGTGTGTGTGTGTACGTGTGTGTGTGTATTAGAGCTACACGATTAATCGTATGAAAATCGCGATCTCGATTCACCCCCCCTGACGATCTAAACCTGACTTATGCTCGATTCTTTGCATAGCTGAGGGAGCAGAGAAAACAGCTGTGGAAAACTCCCAGTAACTATAAACAAAATGATTACATTGTATCTTTCCTCCCGCAAACGCCTATCAGCATAAGTCTCCCAGTAACTATAAACAAAATGATTACATTGTATCTTTTCCTTCCCTCTGCCAGGGAGAAAGGAAGTTTAACCTCCTAAAGACTAGACCTTTTTCTGACATTCGTTGCTTGCAAGTTAAAATCATTTTTTTTTTTTGCTAGAAAAGTACTTAGAACCCCCAAACATTTTATATATTTTTTTAGCAGAGACCCTACAGAATAAAATGGCGATTGTTGTAATATTTTATGTCACACTGTATTTGCGCAGCAGTCTTTCAAACGCAATTAATAAACTTTAATGAATAAAAAAAAAAACGTAACAGTAAAGTTATCCCAATTTTTTTTTGTTACACAGAGAATCGTGAGAGTATCGTGATCTTTATTCCAAGCTAAAACAATCGTGATTCTCATTTTGGCCAGAATCGTGCAGCTCTAGTGTGTGTGTATGTATGTATGTATGTATGTACGTACGTATGTGTGTATGTATATATACATATACACACACGCTATATTACCAAAAGTATTGGGGCACCTGTCTTTACACGCACATCAACTTTAATAGCATCCCAGTCTAAATCCATAGGGTTCAATATTGAGTTGGCCCATCCTTTGCAGCTATAACAGCTTCAACTCTTCTTGGAAGGCTGTCAACAAGGTTTAGGAGTGTTTCTATGGGAATGTTTGCCCATTCTTCCAGAAGCGCATTTGTGAGGCCAGGCAATGTTGGACGAGAAGGCCTGCATCAGTCTCTGTTCTAATTCATCCCAAAGATGTTTTATCCCAGTCTTAGTCCATAGGGTTCAATATTGAGTTGGCCCACCCTTTGCAGCTATAACAGATACAACTGTTCTTGGAAGACTGTCGACAAGGTTTAGGAGTGTGTCTATGGGAATGTTTGACTGTTCTTCCAGAAGGGCATTTGTGAGGTCAGACACTGATGTGGACAAGAAGGCCTTGCTTAGTCTGCACTCTAATTTATCCCAAAGGTGTTCTATTGGGTTTAGGTCAGGACTCTGTGCAAGCCAGTCAATTTTCTCCACCCCAAACTCACTCATCCATGTCTTTATGAACCTTGCTTTGTGCACTGGTCTAAATCATTTGGTGGAGTGGGGATTAGGGTGTGGGGTTGGTTTTCAGGTGTTGGGCTTGGCTCCTTAGTTCCAATGAAGGGAACTCTTAAGGCGTCAGCATACCAAGACATTTTAGACAATTTCTTGCTCCCAACTTTGTGGAAACAGTTTGGGGATGGCCCCTTCCTGTTCTAACATGACTGCGCACCAGTGCACAAAGCAAGGTCAATAGACATGTGTGAGCAAATTTGGGGTGGAGAAAATTGATTGGCCTGCGCACAGTCCTGACCTCAACTTGATAGAGCACCTTTGGGATGAATTAGAGTGGAAACTGCAAACCAGGCCTCCTTGTCCAACATCAGTGTCTGGCCTCACAAATGCACTTCTGGAAGAATGGTCCAACATTTCCATAGACACTCCTAAACATTGTGGAAAGCCTTGAAGCTGTTACAGCTGCAGACAGGAATGCCATTAAAGTTCATGTGTGTGTAAAGGCAGGTGACCCAAAACTTTTGGTAATATAGTGTGTGTGTACATGATCCTATAACAAGTTCTTTAGGGATTAGACTATGTGCACATACCATACCACACCACTTTCACCTAATCCAAGTTCTTAATGGCCGGGCTTCCGAGAACAGCATTTATGGCTATTGACACCTCTCTATTCTATTCCTTGGAACATCCATCAGGTTGAGGATGGGAATTACAATTATACTCTTTTCTGGTCTGAGCCATGCATGTAATTGCAGAAAACACCTGGAGCATTGGATGGGAAAAAAACCCTTTGGTTCTGAGCCGACAGGTAAAGAAAAATATTAATTTGCTTGTACAAGTTTGATTAGCATGCTGATTTTTTTGCAACCAGTGGCTATCAATGATCATCTTTTGCTCTGGCTGATTACTCAGTGGTTACTAAATATAGAAGTAGCAGCAAATACCCTTGGCTAAACCTCCTTAGAAAACATTATGCCAGCTTGGATTGTTTGGGCAGTTATTTTTACTCAGATAAGACACACTTTTGGGCTGTCCGTATATTGACAGTAAATATGCATGCATACTTGGGTAATACAAATGTGCATGTTTGTTAAAAAAATATTTGTGGGAAAAGCACGGGATTTGTGTCCAAACATTCCACCACCAAACTAATACTGGTGTCTAGCCTTACTGGAAATTCCAATTTGCAGGTTTGGCTGCAATGGAACATGGTTTGTCTTTACTTCTTTGGGGAGCTAATAATTATATGCTCTTAAGTAGTAATTGTATATGGGTGTTTTTGGCAAATTCATCAGATATAGATGGAGGTACGTAATATACATTATGTATAAAGTACCAATGTATTTTGCAACCAAAATGTCAAGGATTAGTACATACTTTGATTAAAGTACTGATGTTATGCTTATCACTATGAAATGTTTATGGAATGTGTATGTTTAAATTATAAAGGATATTGAGTAGGGATGCAACAATATATCGGCCACTGAAAATTGAGGCAACAATGGGGTTATCGGTGTTGTACCGATAATGGCATGCTGCATCCCATTGATTTAAATGAAAAAACGCTCCCTAGTGATTTCAATGCAAAATCTCATCCCATTAACTTCAGTGCAAATTTGTGTCCCATTGACTTAACTGCAATATTGCTTTCCATTGACTTCAATGCAATATCGCATCCCATTGACTTCAGTGCAACATTGCATCCCATTGACTTCCATTTTAAAATCACCTCCCATTGACATCCATTTGGAAATGGCCTCCCATTGACTTCCGTTTGAAAATCGCCTCCCATTGACTTCCGTTTGAAAATCGCCTCCCATTGACTTCCGTTTGAAAATCGCCTCCCGTTGACTTCCGTTTGAAAATTGCCTCCCGTTGACTTCCTATATGGCGGGCAGTTTCCAAGGCCCTGAAGCACCAGGACAATGGAAACATCCACAAAATTACCCCATTTTGGAAAGCAAACACCTCAATGTATAATCCTATGAGGCATGGGCTGCAGATAAGTACTCAGTTACTCTGATGGGCTTCAGAAAGGTACTCGGGTACTCTGCTGGGCTGCAGAGAGGTACTTGGGTACTCTGATGGGCTGGAGACAGGTACTCTGGTAATCTGATAGGCTGCGAATAGGTACTCGGGTACTCTGATGGGTTGCAGATAGGTACTCGGCACTCTGGGCTGGAGACCGGTACTCGTGTACTCTGGGCAGCAGTTAGGTACTTGGATACTCTGATGGGCTGCAGCGAGGTACTTGGGTACTCTGATGGGCTGCAGAGAGGCATTTGAATACTGTGATGGACTGGAGACAGGTACTGAGGTATTCTGATGGGCATGTGACTGGTACTTGGGTACTCTGATGACATGTACTCAGGTACTCTAATGGGCTGGTAACAGGTACTTGGGTACTCTGATGACAGGTACTCCAATGACAGGTGCTCCGGTACCCTGATGGGTTTTTGACAGGTACTCGGGTACTTTGATGGGCTGGTGACAGGTCCTCTTTATTAGTGGGCAATCAGTGTGTTTTACTTTCTGCTGTAAAGGAACTAGCTGTTACCACAATCTACTCATCACACAGGATTGGTTTGTGAGGAGGAGAATCGGGTAACCGCTAGTTACCACAGTTTGTTTACATTCTGTGACTGGCTGTGATTGGACACAGCTGGTCACATGGTAAAGAGCCAATGAAATTGGCTCTTTACTCTGATCGGGGATGGGCTGTTTCAGAAAGACACTCTCCATCCCTGATCGTCGCTCTGCGCACCCCTGGGGGCGCGCACGAGCGGCGTGCGGAAGGACAGTGCATGTGGCCGGCTGTGATTGGACACAGCCGCTCACATGGTAAAGAACCATTTTTATTAGGTCTTTACTCTGATTGGGGATGGGCTCTGTCCTGAGGGACACGCCTCATCCACGATCGCCGTGCTACGGGAGAGCGGCGAGATCAGGCAGATGTCATAGGATGTCAGCCCAGAGGGGGAAAGCGCTCCTGCCGGTGTCATTTTGCAATGCGCCGGTAGGTAAGTGGTTAATTAATGAAACCATCAAGCTATTCATTCACTCCGTCGTTATCTCTCGCCTTGACTATAGCAACTCCCTTCTCATAGGCCTACCTCCCCACAGGCTATCCCCTCTTCAGTCTATCATAAATGCTGCTGCCAGACTCATCTACCTTACCAATCGCTCAGTGTCTGCTACCCCTCTCAGCTAATCCCTTCACTGGTTTCTGACCGCCCAGCGTAAAATTTTTTAAAAACGAACAACATCATACAAAGCTATTCACAACTCTGCCCTGAGCTTCATCACCAATCTTGTCTCCAAATATCACCCAAACCTCCCTCTTGCTCCTCTACTCCTGCTCTCAAGCTCCTTGTCTCCCCATCCCATGCTCGTCTCCAGGACTTCTCAAGAGGCCTCTCCCCATCCTCTGGAACTCTCCACTTCAATCTAGCCTGCTATCTCCTTCTCTGGCTGCCTTTAGGTGATCCCTGAAAACTCATCTCTTCAGGGAAGTCCATCATGCCTCTAACTAATCTTTTATCACTTTCATCAGCTCATCCCTCACACTTAAAACCTTTTGTACTATTTGCCCCACCCTATTAGATTGTAAAATATGATGAGCAGGGCCCTCTTAACCATCTTGTATTTTATTGTATTGCAACTGCACTGTCTCCCTTTGATATTGTAAAGTGCTACATAAACTGTTGACACTCTATAAATCCTGTATAATAATAATTAAAAAAAAAAATAAAAATGTTACATGGCTATAAATCCTGCACAATTCCATGAGCAGCATTTTACCATCCTGATCAAGGCAACATTAGCACAGCAGCCATCATCTTCAGAAAACCCTATGTTTTATTTTCTGGAGATCGATCTGCTTATATTGGGCATTGCATACTGCAGTTTTAAGAAATTTAGCATCACCCTTAGGCTCGGTTCACATTAATGCAATGCAGGAAACCCTGCGAATCCACTGCGGGTTCCCACATCGCACTCGACTTGCAGGCAGTTTACACTGCCATGTGCGAACCGCTGGGAGTGTCAATACAAAGTTAATGACACCCCAGATTGGTTCGCATATTGCAGTGCAAACTGTCAATTCCGACAGGAATTGGATCGTACAGGTGTGAACACCCATGCAATCTGATTTTGGTGCAGACCAAAAAAAGGGTCCTGCACAAGTTTTGTCCGAATGCGATGCAAATCGCGCCATACAATTTGTATGGCTGAATTTGCATTGCACAGACATCGCATGTGGTTTTCACAGCAGTGCGGTGCGAATCACATGCAATGTCTTCCATCACACCAATGTGAACCGAGCCTTAATGTACACTCAGGCTTCAACTAGCCTCAGTTCTCCTCACTAAAGACTTTTAGGTGCAGTTTGTCAGTAATATTTACAATGCATGTAACTGAATATTATATGCTTTTTTCTTTTCTCATAGTTATTTTTGAACTAGCCACAGCTTTGCAAAATGTGTTATAAGATCAAGTTTGTGTTATTCACATTGTCATTTCATTTGTTTTACTTTCTGTCAAGAAGTGAGGAGCTAATCTATTTTTAATGTGATTATATAGTTTATGTCAGTAGTAATGTGCTGTAGTTCCTTTTAGAAGCTGGTGGTTTTCCAGTGCAAAGCTGCTTTGTCCTGTGCTATATTATTCTGGGGAATTCACAAACAGATTATCTGTGATGTAAATTCTCATAGCTTTCTTACGTTTCTTTTTTTTTTTTTTGTCCAGCAGTCATTCCCTTCATTGTGGAACTTGATTACTTTACACTAAGCAGAGAAGCCTTACCACTTTGTAGCCAGGGGGAAATTAATGTGTTTTGTACCAGACAGGATTTAAAAGAATTTAGTTAGAAAATCATTTACGATAACATTTACCTTTTGTCGTCTAAACATCAGAGTTGTTGAGAATAAAAAGAATACCAACAAGATGTCAAGTGTATGACTAGCTGGGGAATATATAACTGATAAAGCTTTCCATATGGTAGTTCCCTCTGCAAAGAGATTTATCAAAACATCCTCACTTTGGGTCCTGTTTAGAATCGGGATGGAGGAATAGCATAAACATCCTTAATGATTTCAAACTTTTTCTGGGTAACTTTCGTTTTGTCAGACTGATCTAGTCACTGTCTTTTTTTTAACTGTCTGTTTAGGTCAAGTCATAGTTTCACATTGTAATTACTAGGCCAAGAAGGCTGTGGCAGAAACTGAATCATCCTGCTTACAGGATTTTATGGGATAGACGATTCACTGTTAACAGAGAGTCAACATGTTTAAGATTTGTGATGATTGCAAAAAAAAAAAACCCTTGATCATTGTCAAATTGTTGAGATGTTTATTGATTTTTCTGTTTGGTCAGAAGGGCTTATTTAAGTATAGTATACTTTGGGAGGGGTTAGATATTATTGACCACCTTCCACTTGGCAATGTCTCTCTAGTCATCAAGCATTTTGTAAAACTATATAATGCAGATGGGCTTGCTATGGACAGTGTAAAATTACAATATACTGGTAATAGCATACAGAGTAGAGCTGCACGATTCTGGCCAAAATGAGAATCACGATTTTTTAGCTTGGAATAAAGATCACGATTCTCTGTGTAACAAAAAAAAATTGGGATAACTTTACTGTTACGTTTTGTTTTATTCATTAAAGTCTATTAATTGCGTTTGAAAGACTGCTGCGCAAATACAGTGTGACATAAAATATTACAACAATCGCCATTTTATTCTGTAGGGTCTCTGCTAAAAAAATATATAAAATGTTTGGGGGTTCTAAGTACTTTTCTAGCAAAAAAAAATGATTTTAACTTGCAAGCAACGATTGTCAGAAAAAGGTCTAGTCTTTAAGAGGTTAAACTTCCTTTCTCCCTGGCAGAGGGAAGGAAAAGATACAATGTAATCATTTTGTTTATAGTTACTGGGAGACTAATGCTGATAGGCGTTTGCCGGGAGGCTTTTTTTTTTTTCCACAGCTGTTCTCTCTGCTATGCAAAGAATCGAGCATATCTCAGGTTTAGATCGTCAGGGGGGGTGAATCGAGATCGCGATTTTCATACGATTAATCGTGCAGCTCTAATACAGAGGGTAAAAAAAGTATTGATAATGTCACCCTTTTTCTAGGTAAATATATTTCTAAAGGTGCTATTGACATGAAATTGTCACCACGTCGGTTACAACCCATGCAATCCATACACACCAACAAACCAAAACAAATAAGTTTAGAATTTATGTGTAGTAAAATGGAATGATACAGGGAAAATGTATTGAGTAAATGAAGAAATGGAGGTGCAAAAAGGCATTGAAAAACAAAACACCAGCTGAAATATAGCAGCAATTAGAAAGTAATCCTGCCCCTTGTCAGCGCAAATTAATATCAGCATGTTAATTCTCAACTGATGGCCTATAAAAGGTGTCTCATTACCAAGGAATAACACAAGAAACTTCTGATGATGGCTAAAAGCAAGGAGCTCTCTCAAGACGTTTGCAACCTTATTGTAGAAAAACATACTGATGGCATTGGTTACGGAATGATTTCTAAACATCTGAATGTTCCAGTGAGCACTGTTGGGGCCATAATCTGGAATTTCACCATAAACCGGCAACAAGCAGGTGCTCCTCGCAAGATTTCTCACAGGAGTGAAAAGAATTATCGGAAGGGTTGTCCAAGAGCCAAGGACTACTTGTGGAGAGCTTCAGAAAAACCTGGAATTAGCAGGTACAATTGTTTCAAAGAAAACAAAAGTAATGAACTTAACCACCATGGCCTGTGTGCACGCTCACCACGCAGGGCTCCATTGCTGAAGAAAAAGCATATTGAAGCTTGTTTAATAAAAGCTGCACAACATTAAGACAAGCCTGTTAAACACTGGGAGAATATACAGTAGTCTGGCCAGATAAGACCAAAATTAAACTCTTTGGATGTCACACAAATGCACCATGTTTGGAGGTCAAATGGCATTGCACATCACCCCAAAAACACCATACCAACAGTGAAGTTTGGAGGTGGAAACATCATGGTGTGGGGCTGTTTTTCAGCATATGGTACTGGCAAACTTCATATCGTTGAAGGAAAGATGAATGGAAAAATGTACCAAGACATTCTTGATAAAAATCTGCTGCCATCTACCAGGATGATGAAGATGAAATGAGGGTGGACATTTCAGCAAGACAATGATCCAAAACACAAAGCCAAGGAAACTCAATTTGTTTCAAAGAAAGAGAAAACAAAGCTGCTAGAATGGCCCAGCCAGTCACCTGACTTGAATCCAATAAAAAATGTATGGAAAGAGCTAAAGATCAGAGGTAATAGAGGAGGCACATGGAACCTTCAAGATTTGAAGACTGTGTGGAAGAATGGCGCAAAATCACACCTGAGCAATGCATGTGACTAGTTACTCTATACAGGAGCCATTATGAAGCTGATTACCAACAAAAGATTTTGTAGGAAGCATTAAATAAATTTCAGCTAGCGCGTTTAATACTTTTTCCCCTGTGATATTATATTTTATGTTGTAAAAGTAAAAATTGCATGTCAATAGCACCTTTGGAAATATATTTACCTAAAAAAAAATGGTGACATGTTCAGTATTTATTTTACCTGCTGTATTTCTATCATAGGAGACTGTATATCAGTACCAAATTGTCTGCATTTTGCTTCTGGAGAAATTCTTTGTATTTAAAATAGAATTTTGTGCCAGTCTCCGAAGCCCATCACATACATTATTCTACTCTTGCTAGGTAGCAGTTAGGGTTGATATGGCAAAGGTATATATAGATGGTTCATTTAGTAAACTGACTTTTCACTATGCTAAGTCAGTTTTCACTTAGCTTTCTAAATTAAGTGAAGTTGTGCTGCTTCAATAATCATATTTTTTTCCATGCACATGATTTGGTATTCTTTTGCAAAGTGAATTTTTACGTAGCTTCACCTTCTTCAGTATGCCAAGTCAAAATTCACTTTGCAAAGTGAACATGTTATATTCTTTTAGTCAGTCAACCTTTTTAGTCTGCAATTTGATCAGGAAGTACTTATCACATTTTCTCTCACTTTAAAACCTCATGCACACTGGACGTATTTACAGCTACTGTTTTTGGCTTTTCGGCATTTATCAGCGTTTTTGAGCCGTAAGCGTTTGTGGGAATACAGTTTTGCCTAAAAACGCTACTGCAAAACTCATTCTACAGCTTTCTACAGCTAATGTTACTGGCATTTTTACACCAGAGGACTTGAGCTTGCCAAAGACTTTGGAGAATGGTTATAAGTGTAATCTAACCACTGGAGAAATGTATTTACGGCCAGATTTTTGCATAATCATAATGCTTAGGTCATTCATGGCTGCATTTGTATGTTTTTGGGAGGTAGATAACATTTATCTAATTTTTTTTTTTGGTATATACAGTAATCCAAAAGGGGGAGGAATAAATGGACTTTGAAGGCACCGTAATAAAAAAACACAACACTTTATTTTGGATAAGTATTAAAACCACAAAAGTATGTATCGACCGATCAACATGGGCAATTTCATTGATCAGAGGATACAAATGATAGGTGAAATGGGGAGGACCTCACCACCTAGAGCATACAATGCAACAAACAATACAAGATTGCATTTGAATGATAAACAAAGGAGAAGTAGGGCGCTATACGCTGCACACAGGCCGCACCACGGTGCAGGCAACGCAGAGCGTCCTGTACAATATAATAACAGCTTCCAAAAGGAAATAAACCAATATATCCAATTGCTCTACATGTTTCGCCTGGTGTTCAGACTTCATCCGGAGCGGTTTGGAATATAGATTCTGTGTGGTAGGATACAATGAGATTAGTATAACATACCATCAGAAAAATGAACATTGATGTCACAAGTTGAGTATGTCCAACCGATTAACACATGTCGCCAATTAGAACACTAACTGGCAAATTGCTAGAATGTTCTCATAATTAACATCTAGAATAGTACAGCTGGCACAGAGGAGGGGGAGAGGATGGTATGCTCCCCTCCAGTCATGGTCAAACTGGGTGGGCTATGGATCACTGATTCAAGGGTCTCAGGAGTAAAGGGGTCACTATGGGGAACAAGGGAGAAAGTAGCAAGACAAAAAAGGATCGTGTAAGTCAGGTAACAATACCTACCCATAGGAAGATGTTGCTGGAGCCAACCAATAGGCACCAGAAGAATAATAAACCAATCTTGTAATTAGTAATCACGAGGGGTGACCTGTTGAGGTAGCTGGAGGAGCACGCACTGCTTATGGCCAGATTAAGAGGGAATCGGGTAATCACAATATAGAGTATGCCTGTGGTAAGGAGTAAGATGTCATAGGGCCAGTTAAAGTAGTGGATAACGGCATCAAAAAGATGTAACAAGGGGTAATTATAGCGACAAGTAGCAATATACCCAAGCCAAGAAATATCCCACGGAAATAGATGATGCAGAAAGCATACATAGCAGCATTGACAAGAACCAGCACCCACAGGGTTAATGAACCCTAATCAGGAAAGTAAATTGGATATATGGAACACCAACACCTAAAGAGTAAAACCAAAGGGGGAAGTGCCAAATGTCTAAGGACAGAGGCCGTGAAGGGTGGCCAATGTCGGTATTAAAGCCAGTGTATACTCACCTGTCCCATACATAGCCGGACATAGGGCATAGAGTAAAATAGCAGGCAGTTCCTCCAAAACGAAAAAGCTAGCAACGAGTAGACAGTTAGAGACTAGACTGGAGCTCTAGATAGGCAAAGAGGTAAAGTAGGGAGATAAGAATTACCATGCAGCGCGTCCTCCAGATGCTCCTCAAGGTTACAGATCAGTGACCCCCGGATGGGGAATGACCACCATAACGGAGGCTGGGTAGCTGCCTCCTTTATAGCTCAATTGTTCCCGGGTCAGTGAGTCACCCGGAAGTGACGTCAGTCTGACCCCGGCCGTCCAACCCACGCATGCGCCAAAATGCCGTGCGTAAAAGGGCAGGAAACGCCGGACTGGCAGAGCGTGGGAGGGGAGGAGCCCACCAAAAGCCCTAGGGTCTAATGGGCTCATATGCCACATCTAAAGCCTCCATCAGGAAGCGTTACAATGTGGCTCCCCGGCCGCACAGTGAAACCTAATATACTCGAGCAGACCGTTGGCAGTGAAGCAGCGCCACCCAGTGGAACCAGGACATCACAACATCCCCCAATGACAGCCGCACCTATAGAAAGAAAAGAAGAGAAAACAGGAATATATTATATTGAATATCAGATCCATGAATGAATGATGTTAGATATAGAGAGGTAAACAAATAAAATTCCAGCCATGGCAAAAGCCCAATCATATGGGCGTCTGCAATGAGAAGGAACAACCTTCAAACTGAAAAAATATATCGAACAGTAGGGGCGCAGAAAATGCGCACCAGGTCCAATGAACCATATATGAATCACAGGAATAGTCCAAAGAAGGGAGAGGAGGGGGGGAGGTTTTAGGAAGGGGAAGGTAGGGGAGAGTGGTAGAATTACAGAAAGGATTTGAAAGACTGTGCCTCATTCAACCCCGGGCGGCAGGTGGCATTGAGGCGTAGGATCCAGAGTGCCTCACGTTGTAGGACACGCCTGTTCCAGTCGCCTCCACGAGGGTCTTGAGGAATCACCTCTAGAATAAAAAAAATGTGCACACCGGTTATTAAATCTGTGGTGCAGATCTAAATGTCTGGTGACAGGGGTAAGCATCTTCCCTTTAGAAGAACAATATACATGGTCGTTAATACGACGTCTGAGTGGGCGTACCGTCTTCCCTACATAGAAGACCCCACAGTCGCAGTACATTAAGTAGATCACCCCTTGGGTATTGCAATCCGCTCGAAATGTTGGAAATAGGGTCTCACCATTGGGTAACAAAAATTGGGTGCCCTCAGCAACCCAGGGGCAGAAAGCACACTGATGGCATCTAAAAGTGCCCCTGTTCTTGGGAGGGGGTACTCTAGACGGTTGATAAAAACTGCTTGTCAAGCGATCGCGCAAAGAGCGCGTCCGCCTGAAAGTCACCTGTGGGGTGGGATTAATGTGTTTGCGGACAATGGGGTCTTCACCGAGCATGTGCCAGTGTCTATTCAGAATGCTTCTAAGTAAACCTTGGTGGCTCGAGAACTCAGTGATGAGTCTAACAGTAGGTTGATGTGGGGCCACATTAGGTTTATAAAGAAGTTCGGCCCTGTTTTTAGAGCGGGCACGGTTATAAGCTTTACGTAATATGCTTTTACTATACCCTCTCTGAAGGAGGCGGGTACGTAGGAGGCCTGCTTGATGGTTGAAATCAGTAGTGAGCTTGCAATTACGCCTCAGCCTGATATACTGAGCATAGGGGATGCTACGTAGTAATGTGGGTGGATGCGCACTGGAGGCATGGAGAATAGTATTGCCTGAGGTCGGCTTACGGAATAGGTTGGTCACAACCTGGCCCTCCGAGTTCCTCATGATGGTCAGATCTAAAAAGTTGACCTCAGTAGGGTGAAAAGAAAAAGTAAATTTCAAGTTAAACTCATTGATGTTGAGGAGTTCAATAAACTTGGTCAGGGTATTAGGAGAGCCTAACCACACAATTAGAACATCGTCAATGTATCTAAGCCATAATTGGATATGGCAGACATACTGAGTATAAACTTCTTCAGAGAAGATGTAACGTTCCCACCCCCCCAGGTACAGGTTGGCGTAGGCAGGTGCACAGCAGGTGCCCATAGCCACCCCCTGTACCTGGAGGAAGTGGGAACCATTGAAGGAGAACCAATTGTGGGTAAGGACAAATGTTAGTAGTTTGAGAAGAAACCGATTGAAGGGCCAGGTATGACGATCCTGTTCGGAGAGGAAGGTACCTATCATCCCGACGCCCTGCTCGTGAGGGATGCTCGAGTACAGAGCCTCCACATCCAAAGTCACGAGCAGGGCGTCAGGAGGAAGGACCATACCCTCCAGGGTCCTCAGCAAGTCCACAGTATCCTTGATATAAGAGGGAAGACCCACTACATGTGGGAGTAAAAAGAAGTCGATAAAGCGACTGGCGTGTTCGGTGAGGTTACCTATACCCGACACAATAGGACGCCCAGGAGGGCAATGTAAATTTTTGTGCGTCTTAGGGAGGGCGTAAAACGTCGCCTCCCTAGGAAGACGCACATTTAAATAATTATATGTGTCTTGGTTGATAATGCCATTCTGAAAAGCTTCCCCAATAAGGGTTTTGTATTCCTCACCGAACCTAACAGTCGTGGAACAATTTATCCTCCTATACCACAAGGTGTTGTTGAGTATGTCATAACACATTTGTTCATAGCTTGCCTTCGTCATAAGAACCACGTTGCCCCCCTTGTCCGAGGCTTTAATCACTAAGTCTGGATGTCGTTGTAGATTACGTAAAGCTCTATGTTGTTTAGATGTAAGATTACCACGGGAGGGTGGCAATTGACATCTATAGATATCACTGGCACAAGCTATCAGAAAGGCCCAAATCTTAGGGTTGGTGTTAAGATCAGGGAAGGCGGTAGATTTAGGTTTGAACTTCCTGTGGGTAGATGGAGGGGTCACCTCCGAAGGAGGTGGAGTAGCTGAAAGTAGGCCCGATGGAGGAGAAGAGGGGGCGCGTTCATTTTCCTCCAAAAGGAGGATCAGATCACGTAGAGCCATAAATTCTTTAATAGTGAACTTTTTGATCTGTTCAGAGAGTTTGCGCTCTTTGTTCTGGCGGACGTGCTCCTGATCAAAGATGAACCTGTATGTCAGGTTGCGGCACAACAGGTATAAATCCTTGATAGTGTTGTACCTATCTAATGGAGTAGTGGGGCAAAAAGTTAGGCCCAGTTCCAGCAACTCCACCTCCTCGGGAGTAAGCACATACCCAGTCAGGTTGATAACAGAGAGGTTAGACTTTAGGTGGGAGGGATGGGGGGTTGACTCAGCTGAAAAAGGGAGGGTTGTGACCCTGGAAGACTGAAATGAGAGTCCAGTGTAGTTTGTCTACTACCAGGCAGTAGACCCAACAAAGAAGATGGGTTGGAGGCCCCTTGTTGGGGCAAAATGGGCCCCACCGCAGGGCTGGTGTTATTGCCCAGTTGGCCCATATTGCTATCAGGGGGGTTGCTACTGTCTGCCAGGGTAGGTTGGAGCATCTGCAGTGCCCGGGCCGCAATGTTGCCCAGGTAGGGATCAGGGGCAGGACCCGATGCATCCACGGGGCCCAAAGCACTAGAATGGCTGTTATTGGGGTGGCTAGACGGCTGTTTCTTGGCTGGTAGGCCAGACCGTTTGGCTGATTTGAATGGAGGATTGGGTGCAGCAGGTAGGCGATTGTGGAGACCATCGCGAGCCCTAGAACGGGTAAGCATGCGATTGGAAGTGCCAGACTGTTGTGAGGTATTGGAGAAGGACGATGAATCGGATTCACCGTCCGTCTCTCTGTGGTCAGAAGCCCTGGAACTAGATGTAGCATTGTAAGGTTGTCTAGGTCGTCTGGAACGAGATGGACCTTGCCAATGATAGGCATAGCCTTCAGTGAAGGCCAACTTATCCTTTACAAATTTGAGTTGTTTCTTGTGAATAATGTCCTTATTTAGTTTAGTTGTATATTCCTTGACTTCTGACCATCTTTTATCATAGTTAGCATGTTTCTTAATATTTTCATATTTGCCATATAGAGTGGCTAACTCTGAGTCAAGAACCGTCAAGTCCAACCTGTATTGGGTCACCAATAGCCTGCATAGCTCAAGGCTACAATGAGTCAAGGCATGCTCCCATTGTATTTTGAACTCAGCTGAAGTGATCTCGAATGATGGGAACAGTTGTACTCTGAGACCCATCGGGCATATCCCATCTTGAATATATTTACAGAAATATTCGATGTGCCAAAACAGGTTGGACTTACGTTTGAGTAGTTTCTTGACTGTGTTGATGTATTGGTTCAGGCTAATATCATCGCTGACTGGAGTGGCAACACTCTGTTGCAGCTCCGACATGTAGCCAGTCCATGCCTCACCCATAAACTCCATCCCGGTACCACTGGAGGGGTCCAATAACCAAGTATTCAGATCACAACTAGACACTGTTGAAAATAAAAAGAAGGGGGATGAAACACAAAAAGAAGGAAGTAGGGAAAAAAGGGACACGGGGAACAAACAACAAGCACAGAGAACCTGGTCAGGGACTGGGGACAACCAAGTGTCGGCAGTCAGTGATCAGGAACAAGAGTGATTCACACTAGGTATAATAGTTGAACATGAGTAATATCATGGTAACCTTGAGGTAAAAGAGCTGCAAAAGCCAGTATGGTGACTGGCGGGTGCTTCCACCCAAAATTGTTTAACTAAATAGAATATCTACGCCTATGTTGAACATGAGTAATATCATGGTAACCTTGAGGTAAAAGAGCTGCAAAAGCCAGTAATCCCCCGCTCCATCGCGGTTCAGTTTCTGCGGTCCCGGTAATTCACGGTATTTTTTTGTAATGCTATTTTACTATATAAATCATTAAAAATGAAATATTTTTGTGTTTTCCATAGCTCTTGCTATGTCTCTTAGTATCTTTTATGTGTTTAAATGAGTTTCTATTGTTTTAAAAGTGTGTTTAAAGACCTTAAAATGCTTTTACACGTACAGTGACAGTAAAATAAACATGCCTACAATGCATTTTAATAGGGTTTTTCTATTTTGCGGAATTTCACTTTTCGCGGCTGGGTCCGGATTGTAACCCCCGCAATGGAGGGGGGTTTACTGTAGTGGTGTTTGAGCATTTTTTTTTTTTTTTTTTTCAGATCTGTCCGATTTGATTTGGCTTGAGCCATAGATTATTGCCTTGAGCCATAGATTGTTGCTGCAGGACAGAAGTGCTAACCACTGAGCTGCTGCGCTACCCGTAAAATCAAAAAGTAGAAGCTACCATACAAATGGGAAGCCTGTGTAATTTTACTGGCATAGCATGATGGCACATGTAGTCTACCTACTGTAGCAGTTAAACAAATATGATGCACTTGTTGCACTTGTTTTGGAATCTTTTCCTGTTCGGTACAATTACCTGATACCTATTAGTCAGTGATACCAAATCAGAGATATGTAGCTACAGAGATCAGACCGATCAAAGTGATCTAAATGTTATTCCGCGTTTGAGATAAAATATACCATATGACGTATGAAAAGTAGGTTGTATTAAGATATTATTTGACCAATCAGGAGTTAGCAAAAAGTTTTAGCAAGCCTAGTGTTAAAAGTCTATATTGCGGCGTCTGCAATTTTCATCAGGGACTTTCCAGGGACTTTTGTAAAAGATATAAGTGTCTTGTCACGATGTCCAGACAGGGTTCCTTATTCTCCAATAAGGGAATTTTCTTGTTGCAGAATATTTCAGCCCATCAAATATATGTTTAGCTTTTGCAAAGTTGCATGAAACATGAAAGAAATCATAAGAGACCAGAGATTAATACTTTGAAGCCATTTTGTACAGAGTAGCCATCTTTGCCACCTCACACTCTATAAGTGCAAAAACTACTGTGTTGTATACTGTTTTTTTTTTTTTTTTCAAAACTTAACTCGGTTACTCAATTAAAAGTTTTCAATTTGACTAGATTTTTTTTTTTCTAGCTTCTCTAGACGTTAGAATCAGCGTGCTTGTTCACAGTCCGTGTGTCTGACTCAAAAAGTATTGATGCTAGAGACAGCTAGGCAGAGATGGCATTATACAAGGAGTTTAGCACTGGCAGCCCTGTATCTCATTAGTAAAGCATTATTTAAAGTGTTCAGAAGATTAGAGGTAAGCACTACAAACTTGAAGGCAACCCAAGATGATCATATTTATTCAAATTTGTCTGGATGACATCTGCTGACATGTTGTGTTGTACAGTGATGGTGCTGGACTTTCAGATTATTTATTTTTACACTCAAAAAGAATAATAGCAGCCAGCTCTGTTTTAAATATTTATATATTTTTTTTAACATACAACCTCATCACAAATAGTGTTAATAGTTAATAAAATCTCTTTTGAATAACATTTTTCTGAATAAACTTTTTTCTTTTATAATTTCTGATCATATAATAGGTTTTGTATTGTTAAAGTGCTATACATTTTGCTGTTATTTTGTTTTAGCACAATTATTCAGTGTGAGATCAATGCTGGGGGCTATAACAGGATATAAAACATATTTTTTTTAACATTCTTTTTACATTCAATTGTTTTTCAGGAGTGCAGTATCTGGGCAGTATCGATCGTCAGGGTCCAGTAGTTAGTCAAAGGCTATCTCCCCTGACTAACCCTTTAGCGCAGTGTCATCCTCCTCCCTTTGATAGATTGTTACAATCTCAGCCAGTGTAATTACACACTAGCCAAGTGGGTCATTTATTTCTGCACCTTCACCATTTACCAAAAATCTCCTTTATCTTTAGAAGCCAGCTATTCTCCTTGCAGTAAAAGTAAGTTAATGGTAACATAAAACACAGCTGTTTACAAAAGTGAGCTGGAAGCAAACCAGAACTCAGTAGCTTCAACTTTTACATGCCAGGTGACCCGAACTGTATTTCTGTTAAATGGCAATGTCAAGCATATTGGTATTTTTCATGTTCCTGCGTGCAATTGTATTTAAGATTTAATAGTTGTGTACAAAGATTTTAGAGTACCTCTGACTTGCAAAATCATGGCAGTATATGGAACATATAGGTTTCTCATGCATTTGTATTACCATCACTTATTTTGCAAAAAGTGTTATATCGCTACTTATCCATATTGTCCAAAAATGTCCAAAAATATATAGGCATTTCGTAATGTAGTTCAGTGATAACCAATCTTTCTCGCTTCCCTCAAATCCAGCATTCCCTCGGTTGTCGTCTATTTTTTTTTTTTTTTTTTTGATTCAAGTTTTGCACTCATAGCAAGAGCAAACATACAATATTTTGAATAATTATAACAACATCAGGGCCAACAAAATGTGTCTTAAAATTTAGTAGAATACTTAAGACACTGAACTAAGCAAATTACCATGTGACTTTCCACTTACAATTGTCAGGGAGGCATCATACTGGCAACCTAGATCTAGTGCTAATGCAGGGATAGCTTCTCCATGATTCTAGCAGGTATTGTATTTGTGGTCATATCTGATTTTTTATGTGGAGATATAGCATTTTTAAACACCCTGTACCATTACAGTGTGTCATTTGGAACAGTCACTGCCAGCTGTCAGTGGGAGGAGTCAGCTGGAACTTATAACTCATAGGGCACTGTTGTGGACAGCCATGTGGGTGGTGAAAACAGAGCAGAGAACTCCCTTGTCAACACTGCAGTATGCTTCTTGGCAAGTAAAATATGCATGATTGTAAAGCTGTGACCATACATGGAAAAAACTGGACAGGTTCCCCTATCCAAACAACCGAGGGGGATGGCGCAATCCTCCTCACTGTGTTATTGTATTCCGACAGCAGGGACTCCTCTGCTGTCATAATACACTGATCAGCGACTAGTTGGCTGCAACACTGATCAACTTCGAGAGCATTAAATCGATTTCTCTGGAACAGGAATGACCATATGTGGATCAAAATTCGACTGGTCTTTGCTGAACAAGCAGAATTTTGATTAATCTATGGCCATCTTGAGACTACCAGCACTGTTCCATCGCATATACATACTGTTCGAATAAGGCAGAGCTTACTTTCCTAGAATAATGCTTCAGCAATGACAGGAGCCACATGACTTTCCCACACTCCTGCTGGCACACACCAGCAGATTCTGCTATTGAAGATTTTAATATTTTCAGCATCCTTTGCTGTACAGTTGAGCAAGGTAAGGATGGCTGCAGCTGGGCAGAGGGAGACAAGGGGATTGTTGCACTGCTGCCTTTCCTAACTGTTAGC
This sequence comes from Pelophylax lessonae, assembly GCF_965119305.1. Taxonomy (NCBI): domain Eukaryota; kingdom Metazoa; phylum Chordata; class Amphibia; order Anura; family Ranidae; genus Pelophylax; species Pelophylax lessonae. The sequence goes on along the minus strand of NC_138768.1, from coordinate 668,199,532 downwards.
CTTCTGATCTGCTTGCAGTAGTAGGATGCTTAACACCTTTGTAGAGAGAAGAGGGACAGAAAAAGTAGAAAGACGAGGTTGGAACAATGCCAAGCTGAGTGGGGAAAAGCTGGGGAATCCCCCCGCCAGCACTTTAAGCTAGCATACGGAGAACTGCTAAGGAGTGTTAAGGAGAATGGTCACCAAGCCTATAGGAAACAGTCTCCTTAACAGGAAATGGGTAACTTTAGACTGAGTGAAGGCAACGTAAAAAGGAACCTTCTAGGACAGGGAGGAGCTTCATAATGTAAAGGGTAAATCCCTCGCAACAGATACAAATATTTAAATAGTTTAGCTTTAGGAGTGCTTTTAGCCTACATGAAGAAAAAAAAAAAAAAAAGCTTCTACCAAATCAGATTGGTCAGATACATGACAACAAAAAATGCTGCACAATATCAAACCATAAGTTGCACTGTAACCTTGCACCCAGTATCTTTGGAACTCTGACCTTCCCTTCAACTCTATTGTTTGTGGGCAGGCCCTCTGCATCCCCACTTACAATGCAGGACTACTGGTCCTGCATTGTACAGGATGATGTTGGAGTGTGACTGACGGAGCACTGAAGAGAAGCTACCTTGGGTTGCTTTTAGAGGCGGAGCCTGCAAGAGAGAGCAATTTAAGTTACTGACTGTCAGTATTTTCCTGGAAGTGATTGAGGTGGCTGTAAAGCAAGGTTGAGGGGGGGGGGGCAGCCTGTCAGTGCTCAGACCATTTGCCACACACTGCTTCAACTTGGTCTGCATGGCTGTCGTCCCAGAAGGAAGCCTCCTCTAAAGATAATGAACAAGAAAGCCTGCAAACAGTTTGCTGAAGACAAGCAGACTAAGGACATGGATTACTGGAACCATGTCCTGTGGTCTGATGAGACCAAGATAAACTTATTTGGTTTAGATGGTGTCAAGCGTGTGTGGCGGCAACCAGGTGAGGAGTACAAAGATGAGTGTGTCTTTCCTACAGTCAAGCATGGTGGTGGGAGTGTCATGGCCTGGGGCTGCATGAGTGCTGCCGGCCCCGGGGAGCTACAGTTCATTGAGGGAACCATGAATGCCAACATGTACTGTAAGACACATTGAAGCATAGCATGATCCCCTCCCTTAGGAAACTGTGCCGAAGGGCAGTATTCCAACATAACCACCCCAAACACACCTCCAAGATGACCACTGCCATGCTAAAGAAGCTGAGGGTAAAAGTGATGGACTGGCCAAGCATGTCTCTAGACCTAAACCCTATTGAGCATCTATAGGGCATCCTCAAACAGAAGGTAGAGGAGCGCAAGGTCTCTAACATCCACCAGCTCCGTGATGTCGTCATGGAGGAGTGGAAAAGGACCCCAGTGGCAACCTGTGAAGCTCTGCTGAACTCCATGCCCAAGAGGGTTAAGACAGTGCTAGAAAATGTTGACCACACAAAATATGTTGTTGTTTTGTTGCCAGCTGTTTAGACGTTAATGGCTGTGTTGAGTTATTTTGAGTGGACAATAACTACTTTACATTGTAGCCAAGTGTCATTTCTTCGGTGTTGTCACATGAAAAGATATAATAAAATACTTACAAAAATGTGAGAGGTGTACTCACTTTTGTGTGATACTGCATATATTTTTAGCAGAAAATATAATTGTGTGTTTTACAATTTTGCAAAGCAGTTTTTCAGACACAATTTTTTGGGAAAAGACACACTTGAATTCTAATGCACACAATAGAATACCCAATTGTTTTCCAAAATATAAAATATGGTGTTGCACCCAGTAAATAGATTGTGATCAGGAGAGCCAATCCGAGAGCCCATATCCTTATCTGTGATGTGCTCTCCGAGGGACACAGCCATCAAAGAATCTCACTTCTGCGCGGCCTCGGAGTCACTCGCAGGCACCCGTTTTGAGGGATGTATGGGGGAGCTCCCATCTGGCTGTTTATGTACATTGGCCAGGTGGGAGGTGGTTAAACAAAAAAATAAAATATTTGCCATTCCTTTTAAGAAATATACGTTTGGGCATTTGTTTTTTGTTTAACCACTTCCATACAGAGCAGTTAGACCCCCTTCCTGCCCAGACCAATTTTCAGCTTTCAGCACTCTCACACTTTGAATGACAATTGCTCAGTCATGCTACACTGTAACCAAACAACATTTTTATCTTTTTTTTTCACACAAGTAGAGTTTTGTTTTGGTGGTATTTGATCACAACTGGGTTTTTTTTTTTTTCGTGATATAAGCAAAATTTTTGAAAAAAAAAAAACACTTTTTTTTTAGTTTCTATTATAAAATTTTGCAAAAAAAATTTTCTTCATACATTTGGGCCAAAATTTATAGTGCTACATATCTTTGGTAAAATTAACCCAAATTAGTGTATAATATTTAGTCTGTGTGAAAGTTGAGTCTAGAAGCTATGGTACCAATTACTGAAAATTGATCACACCAGATGTACTGACGGCCTATCTCCTTTCTTGAGGCCCTGAAATGTCAGGACAGTACAAATACCCCCCAGATGACCCCTTTTTGTAAAGTAGACAGTCCAAGGTATTTGGTAAGAGGCATGGTGAGTTTTTTGAAGTTATAATTTTTTCCCACAATTCTTGGGAAAATGAAGGAAAACATTTTTTTTCTTTTTTTTTTCCCCCACAAAGTTGTCAATTTATAAGCTATTTCTAACAGCTAGCATGTACACAGCAAAAATGACACCCCAAAATACATTCTGCTACTCCTTCTGAGTATGGTGATACCACATGTGTGAGACTTTTATACAGCCTGGCCACAAAAAAGACTCCACATCCAAGTAGCACCTTCAGGCGTTCTAGGAGCATAAATACACATAAAACTTTCTTACTATCTATCACACTTTTGAAGGCCCTAGAGCACCAATACAATAGAAAAGTCCACAAATTGACCCCATTTTGGAAAGCAAACACTCCAACGTATATTCTATGAGGCATTATGGGTCGTTTGAACTTGTTATTTTTTTCCACAAGTTATTGGAAAATGTGGGAAAAAAATGAAAACTTTTTTTTTACACAGTTGTCAATTTATAGGATATTCCTAACACATAGCATGTACACAGCAAAAATGACACCCCAAAATACGTTCTGCCACTCCTCCTGAGTATGGCAATACCACATGTGTGAGACTTTTTCACAGCCTAGCCATATAGAGGGGCCCAACATCCAAGGAGCACCATCATGCATCCTAGTCACTTGCCTAGGTCTATTTTTGACATTTGGTGTTTAATCAGTTGTTTTTGCTAGAAAACTACTTAGAACCCCCAAACATTATGTATATATATATTTTTTAGCAGACACCCTAGAGAATAAAATGGAGATTATTGCAATATTTATCACACCGTATTTGCGCAGCAGTCTTCCAAACGCAATTTTTTTGGATAAAATTCACTTTTTTGAATTAAAAAATAAGAAACCAGTAAAGTTAGCCCGATTTTTTTCCATAATGTGAACGATAATGTTACGCCGAGTAAATAAATACCCAGCATGTCATGCTTCAAAATTGCTCACGCAATGGCGACAAACTTTGGTACTTAAAAATCCCCATAGGTGACACTTTAAACATTTCTTAGAGTTACAGAGGAGGTCTAGGGTTTACATATGTGGGCGCGGTTTCCGTATGCGTTTGTTTCTGCGTGCGAGCTCACGGGGACACTGCGCTTTAATTTTTATTTTTTTACTATTTATTTTATTATTTTTTATTTTTTCACCAAAAAAAAAAAAATGGATCATTTTTATTTCTATTACAAGGAATGTAAACATTTCTTGTAATAGAAATAGGCACGACAGGACCTCTTTTTTATGAGATCTGGGGTCAAAAAGTCCTCAGATCTCACAAGTACACTGAAAGATAGAAAAAAATAAAATAAAATGAAAAAAAAAAAGGACCTTTTAAACCGGTTGCTAGGCACCGACGTTTGCCGTAGCTCCGGTCCTCCAAGACCATAGAGTCGAGTGAGGGCAAGCTTGCCCTCACTCGACATCCTGTCTGTGAGGGTCCTGGACCGGATAGGTTTCCCCGCTGCCAGCGGGTCCGGTAAGTGGGGAAAAGGACCGGAACGTGGCGGGGGGCACCTGTTCCGCCATCCCGGAAGGGTGATCCCGCTGCGAATCCGCCGCTGGGACCACCCTCATCGGAAACCCAACTGTCCACCGTTTAAAAAAATACCAGGGTTATGGCAGCTATCTGCTGCCATAGCACCAGTTTTTAGGTTTAAACGGAGGACATATATAAACCGTTTTGGATTTGGACATGGTGGCTGTATGAAGGGTGACAGGTACTCTGGTACTGATGGGCAGGTGACAGGTACTCGGGTACTCTGATGGGTAGGTGACAGGTACTCCGATGACGGGTACTCGGGTACTCCGGTGACAGGTACTCAAAGTACATGAGTACCTGTCATCGGAGTGCCTGTCATCAGAGTACCCGAGTACCTGTCACCAGCCCATCAGGGTACCCGAGTACCTGTCACCAGAGTATCTGATGGGCTAGTGACAAGTACTCGGGTACTTTGATGGGCTAGTGACAAGTACTCGGGTACTTTGATGGGCTAGTGACAAGTACTCGGGTACTTTGATGGGCTAGTGACAGGTACTCGGGTACTTTGATGGGCTAGTTACAGGTACTCGGGTACTTTGATGGGCTAGTGACAGGTACTCGGGTACTTTGATGGGCTAGTGACAGGTACTCGGGTACTTTGATGGGCAAGTGACAGGTGCTCTTTATTGGGGGGGGCAATCAGTGTGTTTTGGGGTGCACTGTATTTGGTAACTAGCTGTTACCACAATCTCCTCCTCACACAGGATCAGTGCGTGAGGAGGAGAACACGGTGACAGCTAGTTACCGTGTCTCTGTTGACATTTGTGACCGGCTGTGATTGGACACAGCCGGTCACGTGGTAAAAAGCCAATTTCATTGGCTCTTTACCTAGATTGGAGATGGGCTCTGTCCGAGGGACGAGGCTCGTCCCCGATCGCCACGCTGCCCCCCCCCCCCCAGGGGGGCGCGCATTGAGGAGGGAACGAGCGGCTCGCGCTGGAGCCGCTCATGTGATCGGCTGTGATTGACACAGCTGATCACGTGGTAAACAGCCAATTTCATTGGCTTTTTACCTTGATCGGGGTTGGGCTCAGTCCGAGGGACAAGCCTCACCCCTGATCGCCGCGCTGCGCGCCCCCCGGGGGGGCGCAGTAGAGGCGAGAGTGGGTGGATGTCATATGACGGCCGCCCGGATCTAGAAAGCCACCCTGCCGGCGTCATTTTACTATACACTGGTAGGGAAGTGGTTAACAAAAAGTAGTTATTTAGTGGGTTTTTCTATTGCTGTGGTTCTTGAAAGGCTCCAGAAAGTAATGGGTAGTCAGGAAATTAGATGCTCAATTTATAATCCTTGAAAACCTCGAGGTGCTACTAATGCCTCGTACACACGCAACGATTATCGGCCGACCGATCGTCCGACCTTTGTCTGTGAGAGTTGTGTTTTGTTGGTTGGAATGTGCTTAGACTGCACACAAATTTTTTCGGCCAACAAAAATCTACTTCAGAAGTGATGTCATGTGCTGGTTTACTTTGCGTGTGTTTTTTCTTCTCTGAGCATGCCCAGTCTTGCTCATCAGATTTTTGTCTGCCGAAATCTGTACTGACTGACGGAAAATCGGCCGTTGTGTTGACGGGCAACAAAAATTTTATAGCCTGCACACCAGATTTATTCGGCCAAAAAGTCGGAGTCGGTTGTCGAAAGCATCATACCAACAAGCCGAAAATCGGCGATCGGACGTTGGCCGCAAATTCCCGGCCAATAATCGATGCGTGTGTACGAGCTGGCAAAAAAATATGATCTAAAGAAAACTCACAATGCTGTTAAAAAATACATTGGAAGGTCTGCTTTGCAAAATGTGGTCATTTGTAATTGGATGCATTATTAAAGCCGCTTGAAGGCTCTAGGGTGCAGCTTGGTTTTTTGGGACACTTGATGCGTCTAGGCAACAAAAAAGTCACATGCATGTAGTATCCCCATACTCAAAAGGAGTAGAAGAATGTGTGTAATTGTAAGTAAGCCTATGCTTAAATAAATAGCATGTTAAAATTACAAGTTTGTGAATTATCCCCCCCCCCCCCAAAAAAAAAAAAAAAACCTTCACAATGCTTCCTCCTATATGCCTTGAGGGTTGGCTTTCCAAAAATGTACAATCTTGGTTGTGTTTGTACTGTACCGGCATGTTCGAGCCTCAAGACATGAGTTAGGCAGTCAAGACACCAGTGTTAAGTTTTGATAATACAGTATATACCATAGTTTGTAGACTCTTAACATTCACACACAGACTACATAAAATAGGCGTATTTGCTGTTTTGTTTTGTTTTTTTTTTTTTATTTTTTAACAACAAATGTATCCAAATACATTTTGGCCTAAATTTATAAAGAGAGGTAATTTTTTCCACAATTTTAAAACTAAAATTAAGGGAAGCTTTTTTTTTTTTTTTTTTTTTCAAACACATTTTTAATTTAGTAAAATAGAGCTTTCGTTTGGCGCTGTTTGTATCTTAAAAAAAATTATGTAAAATTATTTTGGTTAGAGTAATTGTAAAAGTATCAAAGTCGAAAAATGGGCTGGACATGAAACGGATTTATCATGCTGGTTAAAGAGAACTTGTCACGTGCTATATGCTATCATATAGAGCAATATTAATCCCCTATACAATAGCAATATGTGAACAAAAAAAGTAAAAAAAAAAATAAAATGACATATTGCATAAAAAAAATATATTCTGTTTTTAATTGTAAGTCTTGTACACTCTTTCACATACGTAACCACATGTATCAGCTGTGGCTATATACAAAAACGGCAGTTGCACTACTTATGTTATATATTGCCATCTACACCAGAGTGACAGTAATTATTCATGGTGAACGATAAATTGATGACCTGCTAAGGCTTTTAAATCATTGCCTATAGATTATTTTAGGTACCAAAGTGTTGCACCATTTTAATGGTGCTTGCCATTTTAAATGTTATTTCCAGCTTTACTGTCACTTTAAATAATTTTTTTGAGCCAAGTGATTTCCTACCCTAACAGGTGTGCTCGCTGGGCGGGCGATATAAACATCTACATACAGTATACAGCCTTGTGTTTCAACTGTGGGAGGCGAACATAATGTTCCAAACTCTAAACAAAATTTGTGGCGCTCAGCCATTTATAGGAAGCCTGGTATTCTCTAAATGAATACAAAGCTTCCTCTGATTGTCTAAGGTGCAGAGGCGGGCAGATGTCACCATCGGCTTTAGGGCTTTGATTTATGTATTTATTCAGTGTGACTTCATCTTTTATAGTATACCTAAAATATGGGTATATATATATATATATATATATATACACACAGTAAACCCCCCTCCATTGCGGGGGTTACGTTCCGGACCCAGCCGCGAAAAGTGAAATTCCGCGAAATAGAAAAACCCTATTAAAATGCATTGTAGGCATGATTTTTTTACTGTCACTGTACGTGTAGAAGCATTTTAAGGTCTTTAAACACACTTTTAAAACAATAGAAACTCATTTAAACACATAAAAGATACTTAGAGACAGAGCAAGAGCTATGAAAAACACAAAAATCTTTCATTTTTAATGATTTATATAGTAAAATAACATTACAAAAAAAAACGCGAATTACCGGGACCGCAAAAACTGAACCTCGATGTAGCGGGGGATTACTGTATATATATATATATATATATATATATATATATATATATATATATAATATATTGCATATGTGGGCACTAAAATTAATTTTTGTGTATTTTTTTTACTGAAAATGTATGTTTGATAAACTGTTGTGCTAAGATTGTATTACACAAAAAAAATGGAATTTCCACCATTTTATTCTGCATTCATGAAATATAAACTGCTGAAAAAAAATTAGGGGAACACTTTTTAATTAGAGTATAGCATCAAGTCAATTAAACTCCTGGGATATTGATCTGGTCAGGTAAGTAGCAGAGGGGGTTGGTAATCGGATTCAGCTGCTTTGGTGTTAATGAAATTAGTGGCATAGCATGGGGGGGGGGGGGCAAGGCCACGGGTGCAACATTTGGGGGGGCGCATCCCGCACCAGTGTTGCTATATTTATCTTTAATAAATCACTGTGTCACCTGCCCGCTGTGCTCCAGCCGCCATATTCAGGCTCAGCATTGGCTGTCAGTGCCCTGTGATTGGGCGAACATAATCATGTGTGGCAGTGGGCTGGCCAGTGGCGTAGCGCGGGTGTGCCTACGCAAAACAATGTCTGAGTTCTCAGCTGCTCCAGATCTCCGCTAATTCCCTGTGTGGCAGCCAGCGAGCAGATGGATCATCGAACAAAACCCCAGTTAGAGGTAAGTCATTTTGCTGGCTGGGTGAGTGGACACGGTCTGGGGAGGAGTCGTAATGTTTGTAGTGTAGTAGTTAGTGTAGTGGTCAGTGTAGTGTAGTTGACAGTGTAGTGTAGTAGTGTGTAGTTTAGTGGTGATTGGAGTGGAGTGGTCAGTGTAATGGGTAGTGTAGTGGTCAGTGTAGGAATCAGGCTGATCAGTACTATTGTAGGAAGGGACTCAGGGAGTGCTAAAAGTCCGCAGGTTAGGGGGCGCAAATTACTTGCCTTGCCCCGGGCGCTGACAACCCACTTTATGCCACTGAATGAAATTAACAGGTGCACTTGATGGGCAACAATGAGACAACCCCCACAACTGGAATGGTTTTACAGGTGGAGGCCACTGAATTTTTTTCCCTGCTCCTCTTTTCTGAAAGTTTTTTTTTTTTTACTAGTTTTGCATTTGACTTGGGTCAGTGTCACTACTTGAAGCATGAAGCAATGCCTGAACCCTATAGAGGTTGCACAGGGAGTACAACTCCTCCAGAATGGCACATCAATACGTGTCATTGCCAGGTTGGCTGTGTCTCCCAGCACAGTGTCAAAAGCATGGAAGGGATTTCAGGAGACAGGCAGTTACTCTAGGAAAGCTAGACAGGGCTGTAGAAGGTCCTTAACCCATTAGCAAGACTGGTATCTGTTTTTTGTTTGAGGAACAGGATGAGCACTGCCAGAACCCTACAAAATGACCACCAGCAGGCCACTGGTGTGAATGTCTCTGACCAAATGATCAGAAACAGACTTCTTAAGGGTAGCCTGAGGGCCTGACATCCTCTAGTGGGCCCTTTGCTCACTGCCCAGCACCTTGGAACTCAATTGGCATTTGACATTTAACACCAGAATTTTGCAGGTTTGCCACTGAAGCCCTGTGCTGTTAATTGCTAAGGTGCAACCTGGGGGCAGCAGATAGACCGAAATATCATGTCCCAGAGGTGTTCTATTGGATTTATGTCAGGCAAGCATGGGGGCCATTCAATGCTATCAACTCCTTTATCCTCCAGGAACTGGCTGCATACTCTCACCACGAGGCCGGGCATTGTCTTGCAGGAGGAACCCAGGACCCACTGCACCAGCGTAGGGTCTGACAATGGGTCAAAGGTTTTCATCCTGATACCTAATGGCAGTCAGGGTGCCATTTTCTAGCCTGTAGAGATCTGTGCGTCCCTCGATGGATATGCCTCCCCAGACCATCACTGACCCACCACCAAACTGGTCATGCTGAACGATGTTACAGGCAACATAACGTTCTCCACGGCTTCTTCCGACCCTTTCAAATCTGTCACATGTGCTCAGGGTGAACCTGCTCTCATCTGTAAAAAGCACTGGGCACCAGTGGTGGACATGCCAATTCTGTTTTTCAAAGGCAAATGCAATTGAGCTCCACGGTGCTGGGCAGTGAGCACAGGGCCCACTAAAGGATGTCAGGCCCTCAGGCTACCCTTAAGAAGTCTGTTTCTGATTATTTGGTCAGAGACATTCACACCAGTGGCCTGCTGGTGGTCATTTTGTAGGGCTCTGGCAGTGCTCATCCTGTTCCTCCATGCACAAAGAAGCAGATACCAGTCCTGCTGATGAGTTAATTACCTTCTACGGCCCTGTCCAGGTCTAGAGCAGTGGTTCTCAAATCCGGTCCTCGGGACCCACCAACAGGCCAGGTTTGCAAGATAACTAAATTACATCACAGGTGATCTCATTTGCTTCTCAGTGATTGCAGTATTCTAGTCTGCATCCCCCAAGGTAATACTTAAAATCTGGCCTGTTAGTGGGTCCCGAGGACCGGATTTGAGAACCACTGGTCTAGAGTACCTGCCTGTCCCCTGGAATCTCCTCTATGCTCTTGTGACTGTGCTGGGAGACACAGCAAACCTTCTAGCAATGGCATGTATTGGTGTGCCACCCTGGAGGAGTTGGACTGCCTGTGCAACCTCTATAGGGTCCAGTTATGGCCTCATGCTACCAGGAGTGACAGCAGGAGTGACACTGGCCCTAGCCAAATGCCAAACTAGTGAAAAACAGTCAGAGAATGAATAGGGAAAAATGTCAGTGGCCTTCACCTGTAAAACCATTTAGGTTTTGGAAGTTCTCATTGTTGCCCATCTACTACACCTGTTAATTTCATTAACTCCAAAGCAGCTGAAACTGATAAAAAAAAACCCTCTGCTTCTTAACTGACCAGATCAATACCCCAGGAGTTAATTTGACTTGATGATATATTCTGATTAAAAAGTGCTCCTTTAATTGTTTTTTGAGCAGTGTATATATGTGTGTGTATGTACCTTTTGTAATGCACATGGTTACCATGATTTTATGTGTATATTGTTAGAAAACATGTAACAAACACATTTGGCAAATGTAAGCCAATGTGTATTGAGAGACCAAATGTATTTTTATTCCCAAACAGAATGAAGGCACTTGGCAAAGAATTCCTTAGAATTTGTTTTATATGTTTTATGTTTGAGTTAAGTCTCATCTCATGCCAGCACATAGAAAACCATTTGGTGCAGAACCCTAGCAAACCAATTTGCTAGTGTTTTTTAGTAAGTAAAACTATTGATTTTTAAATTTGTCTTGTAAACACCTTTTTTTTTTTTAAGTTCGGTGTATCTGTCAGAATACAAAGTGCAGTATATGTTCTGGTAATGGTGAATCTCCCTTTATTTATGACCCACTTTATCATGTGGTAAAATTTATGAAGCAATAATTAGTATATCATTTTCAACGTTCCATTGAACTTTTGTCATAAAAATGTAAGAGGATTTTAATTGCCAGTAATCAGGATTGCGTGTTAAAAGACTGAAGATAATTAGGAGTTCATTTGCATTTTTTTTCATACAAATTTTCTTTGCGTTCGCAATATCTTTATTCTTTTGTTTTCCTCTGGAGGGTTGTAATGTACTGCTTGCTAAAACATTTTCTTTTCTATGTCTGTGGTACTGTGCTGAGCTCTCAATAATTTGGAAGCATGCAAAGGTCCTTGTATTGTAGATTGTGTTTATCAATTGGAAATTGGAGTAACACATTAAAAAAAAAAAAAATGCATTAAGCACTGAAATGGATAAACAAAGTTCTTCTTTATTAAAGTGATACTAAACACATACTGTTTAATGTCATTGTCCCTTCTCTTTCTGTATGTGGATGATGACTCTATAAATATTTTAATAAAAAAAAAAATGTACCTTTTTTTCTAATCAATATACAGCCCACAACAATATACAGTCACATGACCCAAATCTTTCCCAGCCTGTCTGCAGGGATGCATAAGCAGGGTGAGCTTCTAGCCCCCTGCTGCTGGTCACATGTTAAAAAAACAGCCTTTGGAATGCAGAATAAAATATTTGTATCAATAAACTGTATTACATTGTCATACAAATATATATTTGAAATCAAATCTTTATTATTTTTGTCAATTACATGGTGGTCAGAAGGTGGAGACCGCAACATGATCAACCAGTTTTTTTTAAAACAAATACCATAGTGCATGGAAGCAAACCCCAGCATGGGTGCCACAAGTGGCTAGCAAAGCCTCTCTTGTCAGCACGACTCCCTCTCCATCAGCAGAGCAGCACAGGGAAGTGTCAGTGAGACACTGCTATTGCCGCACTAATGCACTCCATTTTCAAAATTCACAGTGCCACAGCTGTACTGAAGTGGAGGCACTGTGCCCCCACACATTGTACAAGCTCGGAAACATTGTTTGCTTCTCTAGCTTTGCTGTAGCTGCAATCGTCCGCTTTTGTGATGGTCAAGATATTGGATGCAGTTCTGCTAGGGGGGCAATCTCTGTTTACAAAAGGACAACAGCTGTGATTGACCTCTGCTGAAGTCAATCGCAGTCCTACTAGCGCCACCCACCAACTGGAGGAAGATGACTCACTTGGTTGCCACTACCAATTTCAGAAAGGACAGATAACTTTGTTGAGATAGATAGATATACACAGTCAATATAAAGAGTCTACACACCCCTGTTAAAATGGTAGGTTTCTGTAATGCAAAAAAAATGAGACAAAGATAAATCATTTCAGAACTTTTTGCACCTATAAGGCCCCTTTCTCTGTCCCTCATTGACAGACGCAGTCTTCTTGATTAATATCAACTTGGGTTATACTGCCCTCTACAGGAGTAGGACACTAGGCAGAAGGAAAACGTTCTGGCCACACCTTAGGGGCAGTCCCAGAGGGTATATCCTCTCTCTCTCTGCTACAGGAAGTCAGTTTTTTTCTGTCTAGTTAGGAGTAAGGACCTAAGTTCCTTGTTGGGATCTTTGGTCCTGGCAAGATTTTTTAGAAAAATTTTTTTTAGGCAGCTTTTTTCTCCAGTTGTTCCTGTGAGATCTTCAAGCAAGTATGCTGAAACTGGGCGACGGGCTGGATGTTGAGATCCAGTGGTCACCCCAGTCAGCCTACGAGCGCGTGCAGGCCCTAGCTCCGCGCTGGGTCGGCCGCGACATAGTCCCACTGGACGGGGACTGACCCTGCGAGTTAAACGTCTCGCCGGGACGCCGACGACCAGTTGGGAACTGAGTCATGGCGTCCGTATTGGTCGACAGCCCCCCCACCTCGGTGGAGAGGGGTTCTGTCAGGAGTTGGCGCCCGCCTGTTCCGGTATGGTGAGTAAGATGTTCCCCCTCTCCCCCTGACGGGTTTGTTGGTGGACGCGGGCCCCTCCCTGGGATGGTCGGACGTTCATGATCCTGGGTCTCCCCTCTATCCTTTAACAGGTGTCACAGATCCCCCTCTTGAGGGTGATTTAGTGAATAAGAACCAGGAGGCTTGGTTTGGGAGCTGACTATCGGAGTCACTATATGAGGGGCACTGTAAAGGGACCATGACTGAAGTCAGTGGCTGGCATTACTGTTATGATGGCCATGTATGAGGGTGATAGCATCCTACCTGATACATAAGGTTGCAATACAGGCCGATGCCTGTGCCTTGACTACCGCCATCCGCAGGCCGCCGTCCTCCCGCAAGCCGCCATCCTCCCACAGGCCATACACCTCCCGCAGGCCGCACAGGCTGATGACTACCTTCCGCAGGCCGCAGCAGACTGCTGCCATCTTTCCACAGGCTGCCGATCCCCCCCGCAGGTCGCACGGGGCCGCCATCTTGGCGTAGCCTCGTGTCTACAGCATGGGGGCGGCCATTTTGGAGATGACCAGCTACCTCGAGGAGTAGCATGGGAGGCGCCGGAAGGCGTGTAAAGGGGCGGAGCCGCCTCCTTTCCCCGGGAAAACGATCCAAAAGACTTCCTGTCTGTAAGAGACAGCGCTGAGAGCAGGTTGATAGAAACTTCTGTGCATCAGGTGGTGAGCCTTGAGGTCTCTCTCTCTCTCTCTGTGGGGTCCAAGCAGGTAACACTGAGGGGCGCTATTGCGCTGGGGGATTACAAAAAAAAAAATAATTTTTTTCTTTTTGCAATTATTTTTTTTGGTTTGCTGGCAAGTGTCTTGGATTAATCATGGACCCTGCCACACGTGTATCCCCACCTGATCCCATCGAGGTGGCCGCAGGACCCTCCAGTGCCCCACTTATGATTGATGCATTATCAGCAGTTTTGGAGTCTTTGGTATCCCGGGTGGAGGTGGCCTGTCAGGGACGGGGGTCAAGAAAGCGACCCCCGCCTACCCCTATTTCATCTGATACTTCAGATACAGATTCTGAGCTGGTCACTGCAGCTGCAGGTCCCTCTTCTGGGGCTGCTGTCTCAGGTACGGTCTCCTCAGACAGTGAGGAGGACATTTTTGCCTCCGCCATAGCACAAGAAGAAGCGTTGGTGGATGCACTAGTTGTGTCTGTCCGGGAAACCTTAAGTCTTGAGGTTACACCGGCAGAGGTAGCTGAGACTGAAATTCCTTTTGGTACCAAAATGGCGAAGGTTTTTCCCTTGCCCAAATGGGGTCGTCCGAAACGAACCCCTGCTATTTCCAAACGCATTGCTAGGCGCTATCCGTTTGAGGAATCCCTCCTTAAAGAATGGATGGTACCACCAGTGGTTGACTCACCGGTTTCCAGACTAAATAAAGCCACTGTTATCCCGTTGGAGGACGCTCCGTCCTTTAGGGATCCGGTGGATTGAAAAGTGTAAGCGGAATCTCGCTCCCATTTTTTCCCTGATAGGGTCAACCTTTAGGCCATTGGTTTAGTTTCACAAACATTGACAGAATGGGTTGGCTAATCTCTCTTTTCAAGGGGATCGCCTGTTTGGGTATAAAGGATCTCACTGGGGGCAAGAGCACTTTCTTGCCACAGACTGCTAAGGGTAAAGGACCTCGTAACAGACGAGGACCTTCCTTTTCTGCTCATAAAGAGTTTTTCGTTCCGCTGAGGCGGGCGATAAGGCGAAGCCCTCCAAAGCCCCTTCAGGGGGTTTCAAAGGGCGCTGGTCGGGTAAACAAAAGTCCGGCTCAGCCAAGCCTGAAGATAAGTCCAATACAGCCTGAAGGTGCGCCCCCACCCATCTCTGGGGTGGGGGGACGTCTTCACCGGTTTCCGGATCCATGGCTTTCCAGAATCCCGGACAAAGAAGTTCGCGAGGTCATACGGTCGGGATACAAGATCGAGTTTCGATCACTTCCACCGGTGCGATTCTTCCCTTCCAATATTCGACTATCCCCGGATCGCTTAAAAGCTTTGCGGGGGGCAGTAATGGACTTGATGCAACAAGGAGTGGTAGTTCCCGTTCCTTGGACATTTTCAGGGGTTCTATTCAAACCTGTTCACAATGCCCAGGAAAGAGGGCAAAGTGCGTCCAATTCTGGACTTGGGAGAGATGGAGTCCATCCGAACAGTGGTGGCCTCCCTGCATCAGGGGGATTTCCTGGCGTCCATAGACATTTAGGATGCCTATCTTCATATCCACATCTTCGCAGGACATCAGCGTTTTCTTCGCTTTTCCCAAAGATCATCCCTGGTTCCCACCAGGAGACTGAACTATCTGGGCCTAATTTGGATACATCCTTGGCAAAAGTGTTTCTCCTTGCGGAGAAACTCCAGAAGATTCAGTCAACGATTCGGATGTTGCTGTCCGTCAACTAGCTGGGACTGATGGTGGCCTCCTTAGAGGCAGTACCGTTCGCCCAGTCTCATACCCGAATTCTCCAAGAGGAGATTCTTCTCAAATGGAATCGGAATCCCGATTCCGTGGACAATCGGATCCGGTTAAGCGAGCGGACCAGGGAGTCTCTGGTCTGGTGGCTTCGGTCTCCGATGCCCAGCCAGGGGAAGCCATTTCTTCTGATAAACTCCAGGTTACCGATAAATGTGTTGGAACTGAGAGCGATCAGACTTTGTCTGATTTACTGGACCGAGCAGCTCCAGGGCAGCCCGGTTCGGATCCAGTCGGACAATGCCACGGCTGTGGCTTATGTCAATCACCAAGGGGGCGCCAAGAGTGCCCTGGCGGCCATAGAAGTGGCTAGCATTCTTCATTGGGCGAAACGGTTTGTTCCGACTCCCTCCGCGATATTCACTCCGGGGGTGGAAAATTGGCAGGCAGATTATCTCAGCCGTCAGATTCTGGATCAAGGGGAATGGTCTCTTCATCCAGAGGTATTTCACCAGTTGTGCCTTCATTGGGGCACCCGGATGTGGATCTGTTGGCATCTCGGCTCAACAGGAAGGTGTGGAGGTTTGCAGCTCGCGCCCGCGATCCTCTAGCGGACTCAGCAGACGCGCTGATCGCCCCGTGGGGGCAGTATCCGCTACGGTATGCCTTCCATCCTCTCAAGTTACTGCCGAAACTTCTTCGCAGGATAGAGGTGGAGGGAATTCCAGTTATCCTGGTAACTCCGGACTGACCTCGTCGAGCCTGGTACGCCGACTTGGTCAGGCTAGTCGCGGACGCTCCTTGGAGACTTCATCTCAGGGAGGTTCTGCTGTCTCAGAGACCAATCTTCCATCTTGCTTTACAATCGCTGGCTTTAACGGCCTGGCCATTGAGACCCAGGTGCTGAAGGACAAGGGATTGTCAGCTTCAGTTATGCCTACTCTAATTAAAGCAAGGAAGGCGACTTCCAGCAAAGTCTATTATCGCACATGGAAGGCTTATATTGCGTGGTGTGAATCTCTTGGATTTCCTCCACGTACCTATTCGGTGACCCGAATCTTGGCCTTTCTGCAACAGGTTGAGCAGAAACTGTCCTTGAGCACTATCAAGGGTCAGTTTTCAGCGTTAGCAATCTTCTTTCAGAAACCTTTGGCTACTCATTCCTTGGTGCGGAATTTCTTCCAGGGGGTGCGGCACCTGGCTCCCCAGTGCACGCGCCCTTACCGCCCTGGGATCTTAATTTGGCCCAGAAGGTGGTCTTCTTGGTGGCCATCACGTCTGCACGCAGGGTGTCAGAACTGGCCGCATTATCCTGTCGTTCCCCATATCTGGTGGTTCATAGGGATAAGGTGGTTCTTCGTCCGAATCCATCCTTCCTTCCTAAAGTGGTTTCAGAGTTTCATCTGAATGAAGATATTGTATTACCTTCCCTGTGTCCTAAGCCCAGCCATCCTCGGGAGTTTGCGTTACATTCCTTGGATGTGGTTCGGGCAATCAGGGTATACCTGAAAACTATGGACTCATTTCGTAAAACGGATTCACTTTTTGTGATCACAGATGGCCCCAAAAAGGGGTTGCCTGCATCTGCCGCGACTATCTCCAAATGGATCAGACAGACGGTGGTACAGGCTTATTCTATTAAGGGTCGGGATCCTCCGTTCCCTGTTAAGGCGCACTCCACTCGGGCGCTTAGTGCTTCCTGGGCCTTCCGCCATCAGGCGTCAGTGGTCCAGGTTTGCAAGGCGGCTACCTGGTCGTCGGTTCATACCTTTATAAAATTTTATAAAGTTGATGTGATGGCATCGTCGGATGCCTCTTTTGGCCGCAAGGTTCTGCAGGCCGCAATTTGAGTAGACCGTTGGTCTACCTCGAGGGTTTTCCTGTTGGGGGTCTCATCCTTTTGACTGACGAGCCTTTAAGACTTCTAGTCGGCACCGGTTGGGCCTTCTAGATTGGATTTTGATTTCTGTTATCCCACCCCTCATTTGTGGCACTGCTTTGGGACGTCCCAAGTTGATATTAATCAAGAAGACTGCGTCTGTCAATGAGCGACAGAGAAAAATGGATTTTTGTAAAATCTTACCGTAAAATCCTTTTCTCTTAAGCTCATTGACAGACGCAGTACCCGCCCCTCTGTTTTTGAGTTGGGTTGGATTAAATTCTCTAACACTGCTTTGTGACATAACTGACTTCCTGTAGCAGAGAGAGAGAGGATATACCCTCTGGGACTGCCCCTAAGGTGTGGCCAGAACGTTTTCCTTCTGCCTAGTGTCCTACTCCTGTAGAGGGCAGTATAACCCAAGTTGATATTAATCAAGAAGACTGCTTCTGTCAATGAGCTTAAGAGAAAAGGATTTTACGGTAAGATTTTACAAAAATCCATTTTTCACAATTTTGCGACTTGGGACTGCAAAGTTCATATCTGTGCAACTTCAAGTGACAATGACTTAAAAATAGTCTCTGCACTACTTTGAGCCGATTTTAAGGCATTTTGAGATCCATAGACATAGGCATTGCTTCAAGTCCAGTCAAAATTGCAGCAAAAAATTGCAGTAAAATCGTGCAACTTTTAGGTCGCATAAGTGTGAAAGGGGCCTTAATGTGACCTTTTAACTGTACAACTCTGTTTAACAACAGACTGAAATCTTTTAGGTGCAGGGAAGTAAAAATTGAAAAACTAAAATAGTATGGTTGCATAAGTGTGCACACCCTTAGACTAATACTTTGTTGAAGCACCTTTTGATTTTATTGAAGCACTCATTATTTTTGGGTATGAGTCTATCAGCATGGCACATTCATCTTTGCAAAAACACTCAAAATCAGTCAGATTGCGAGGGCATCTCCTGTGCACAGCCCTCTTCAGATCACCCCACAGATTTTCAATGGGATTCAGGTCTGGGCTCTGGCTGGGCCATTCCCAAACTTGAATCTTCTTCTGGTGAAGCCATTCTTTTGTTGGTTTGAATGTATGCTTTGGGTCATTGGCATGCTGAAAGATCAAGTTCCTCTTCATGTTCAGCTTTCTAGCAGAAGCCTGAAGGTTTTCTGCCAATATTGACTGACATTTGGAACTGTTCATAAATCCCTCTACCTTGACTAAGGCCCCTGTTACAGCTGACCCAAAGCATGATGCTGCCACCACCATGCTTCTCTGTGGGCATGGTGTCCTTTTAGTGATCTGCATTGTTGTTTTTGCGCCAAACATATCTTTTGGAATTATGGCAAAAAAGTCCAACCTTGGTTTCATCAGACCATAACATATTTTTCCACATGCTTTTGGGAGACTTTAGATGTGTTTTTGCTAAATTGAGCCATCTTGCATGTTTTTCTTCGTAAGAAAAGGCTTCTGTCTTGCCACTCTACCCCATAGCCCAGACATATAAAGAATACAGGAGATTGTTGTCACATGTACCTCACATGACTTGCCAGATATTCCTGCAGCTCATTTAATGTTGCTGTAGTCTTCTTGGCTGCCTCCCTGACCCATTTTCTTCTCATCATTTCGTGAATTTTGGAGAGACGTCCAGTTTTTGGTAATGTCACTGTTGTGGCATATTTTCTCCACTTGATGATGATGATGATGACTGTCTTCACGGCATTCCATGGTATATCTAATGCCTTTGAAATTCTTTTGTACCCTTCTCCTGACTAATACCTTTTCTTTCAATTGTTTATTAGATTAACAGTTGACATAGTACAAAAAGAATTGATGTCATTAAAATAATGACCACAATAAAAGTCATACATGTTATATTTGAAATACAAAAAGATTTTTATAACTTGGGTATATTCACACAAAATTTGTCAACAAATGAGTGAGGTTTGTCATTTAATTAAAATCTAAGTAGAGTTTAACTTTCTTCAGACAGGGAAATGCAAATCAGGGCATTTGACATAAAGACAAAAAAGAAAACCTAGTAAGTAAAGAAATAAAGAAAAATAAAATGAAACCAAATAAAACCGTACCACCATCTTGTTAGAAGTCATCAATAATTTATATACTGAGGTAAAAGTCAGTGTTTTACAGAGAAGTTTCTGGATATTTGGCTACCCATAGCTGCCATCTATCTAGAAAATAGGGAATGGAGTCAGAGGAGTATGCAAAACTTTTCATAGAGATGTTGAGCTTTGACTCTAGCTATTACATCTGATAAGTTAGGTGCGTTAGTCTTCCATTTTGAGGCGATGGTCAGCCGGGCTGCTATTAGTATATGTGTGACCACGCATCTATATTGTGTAGGTATAGTTTCGATATTTAAATTTAGGAGGGCTAATGATGGTTCAGTAGGGGAAATTACTCCAGTGACAGACGCCATTAGGGAAAACACTGATTTCCAGAAACTCTTCAGGCATTTGCAGTCTCACATTGGATGTATTAATGTGCCTTGGAGCCACAATTTCTCCAGCAAAGATTAGATTCTTCTTTGAATATGTGTGATAGTCGAATGGGTTAAATAGCTCCTATGTAGGAGTTTTCGAGCTAGACCTCAATGACTTATACAATGAGAATATTTATAGCTATCTTGAATTGCCTTAATCCATTTAGGCAGGGCAAACATTATATTGAGATCATTCTCCCAATTTAGCATACTAGTATTTTTTGAAGGGGAATAAGTTTTCTATAGTTTTGAGTAAAACCAGGAAAGACCTTTAGGTTTTTGATAGAAAGTGGTTAGATATTGCCATGTATCAGCCTATAATGTGCAGTAGGAATCTGGGTTTTTAATATGGTAATGATGTAATTTGAGTTCTACATAAGAGGTAGCTGCTGGGTAGGAAATTAATTCAGTATAAGTATTTTTTTTTATTAAAATCACTATGTATTCTTATGGAAGGAATGAGATATCCATATGTTCCCAGTGGGAGGTGTTTACGGAGTTGTGGTATACCTTGGATAGTGTGGTCATGAAGTGTGCCCCATGCGGTTAGAGTAGCATCAGTTGAAGGAAACGTTGGGTAAAGTGTTTTCTCTGTCGCTCATTGACAGACGTAGTCTTCTTGATTCACAAGAACTGGGTTATGTTGTCTCCGCAGGAGTAGGACTAGGCAGAAAAGAAACGTTCTGGCTCCACCCTAGGGGCAGTCCCAGAGGGTATATCCTCCCTCTTTCTGCTACAAGGCATCAGTTTTTTTCTGTCTAGTCAGGAGTAAGGACCTAAGTTCCTTGCTGGGATCTCTGGTCCTGGCAAGATTTTTTTTAGAAAAAATATTTTTTAGGTCGTTTTTTCCTGTGAGATCTTCAAGCAAATACGCCGGACTGGGCGACACCAGTGGTCACCCCAGCCGGCCTACGAGCGCGCGCAGACCATTGCATTGCGCTTGGTCGGCCGCGACACATTCAAGTAAGTATGCGGGGCCGGGCGACGGGCTGTATGTTGAGATCCAGTGGTCAACCCGGTTTCTGCCTATGAGCGCGTGCAGACCAGAGCTCCGCGCTGGGTCGGCCGCGACGGAGTCCCATTGGAGGGACTGACCTTGCGAGTTAAAAGTCTCGCTTGGACGCCAGGAACCAGAGAGTCGAGGCGTCCGGAGTGGTCCACAACCCCCCACCCCGGTGGAGAGGGTATTGTGAAGAGAGGGTGCCTGTCGGTTCGGTATGGTGAGTAAACGTTCCCTTTTTTCCTCGTTATGAGGCAGTATGAATTATGGGCCCCTCCATACATGGTCAGTATCTGTCTGACACTAA
This sequence comes from Pelophylax lessonae, assembly GCF_965119305.1. Taxonomy (NCBI): domain Eukaryota; kingdom Metazoa; phylum Chordata; class Amphibia; order Anura; family Ranidae; genus Pelophylax; species Pelophylax lessonae. The sequence goes on along the minus strand of NC_138768.1, from coordinate 668,178,371 downwards.
AAGTCCCCCTTATAAATACAGCATGTGTTTGGGAAGTGGACTTGGTTTGAGAGCTAACACTCTACCCAGCAGACTGTAGTATTACAGCAGACATAGGAGGTATAATCCTACCTTAAATGTAGTGTACCTCCTGCAGATCGATAAACCGCCATTTAGCAGAGATGCAGGTGGATGTGCTGGGAAAAATGATTTCGGCAGTCCGCCGCCATTTTGCCGTAGACTGGGTGCATGAATGTCCTCAGGTCACGCCGGCCGCCATGTTTTTGGAGTCTATTGTCTCCTGTATGGGGGCGGCCATGTTTGATGAGCCCAGCTACCTCGTGGAGAGCTGGGAACGCCGGAAGGCGTACACAGGGGGCGGAGCCACGTTCTTCTACCCGGGAAAACTAACACAGCTCTTTCCAGTCTGTAAAAGACAGACGCTGACTGCAGTTGGTTGGAAACTTCTCTGCATCGGGTGGTGAGCCTTGAGGGTCCCTCTCTCTCTCTGTGGGGATCGAGAAGCAGGTACTCTGAGGGGCGCTATTGCGCTAGGGGGATACACATAATAAAAAAAAAAAAAAAAAGAGGTATTTTTTATTTAAAAAAAAAAAAAAAGTTTTTGTTTTTTCTGGCAAAGGTGTCCTGAATTAACATGGACCCTGCCACTCATGTATCTCCACCGGATCCCCTCGAGGTGTCTGCAGGATCCTCCAGCACCCCACTGACGGTTGAATCATTGTCAGCTATTATGGAAACTTTTGTGTCCCGGGTGGAAGTGGCTTGTCAGGGACAGGGCGCAAGAAAGCGACCCCCGCCTAACCCCTTATTATCTGAAACTTCGGATTCAGAATCTGAGCCTATTTCTGCAGTTGCAGGTACTTCATCTGGGATTGGTGTCTCGGGCACTGTCTCTTCAGACAGTGAGGAGGATGTTTCGGCATCAGCCATAGCCCGAGAGGAAGCGTTGGTAAACGCACTCATTGTATCTGTTCAAGAAACCTTAAGATTACAGGGTATTCCGTCGGAAATAGCTGAAACTGAAATCCCCTTTGGGACTAAAAAACGCTTTAAAGTAGCGAAGGTTTTTCCATTGCCCAAATGTTTTGGCAATCCAATCAAAGAAGAATGGAGTCTGCCAAAACGCACTTCTGCTATTTCTAAACGCATTAACAGGCGTTATCCGTTTGAGGAAACCCTCATTAAGAAATGGACAGAACCACCTGTGGTGGATTCACCAATTGCTAGATTGAATAAAGCCACGGTTATTCCTTTAGAAGACGCCCCGTCTTTTAAAGATCCAGTGGATCGCAAGATAGAAGCTATGTCTCGCACCATGTTTTTCCTTGATTGGATCAGCTTTCAGACCAATAATTGCTATTGGACTGGTTTCGCAGACTGTAACTGAATTGACCAAGTGGTTGCGCCGGGACTTAGAAGAAGTCCCTCAGGCGGTATCAGATTTGTTGGAACAAATGATACAGGGGTTACAGTTTGTGTGTGATGCGGCGTTAGACGCCACTCCATTATTGGCGCGAGCATCAGTTTCAGCAGTGGTTCTCAGGCGTACACTGTGGCTAAAAGGTTGGTTAGCCGACCAAGGTTCCAAAAAAGCATTGGCTAATATCCCCTTTTTAGGAGAGCGTCTTATTTGGAGCCAACTTAGATGAGATCATTAAGGATCTCACTGGAGGAAAGAGCACTTTTTTACCGCTAAATGTTAAAGGTAAAGGACCTCGTCAAAGACGAGGGCCTTCTTTCTCTGCTCACAAAAAGTTTTTTCGTCCCGCGGGTGAAAAAATTAAGTCCTCCAAAGCTCCTTCAGGAGGCTTCAGGGGACGTTGGTCGGGCAAGCAAAAGCCCGCCCCCTCCAGACCTGAAGATAAATCGCCCAAAGCCTGAAGGTGCGCCCCCACCCATAACTGGGGTGGGGGGACGTCTTCGCCGGTTCCCGGATCCATGGCTTTCCAGAATCCCGGACAAGTGGGTTTGCGAAGTCATAAGGTCAGGGTACAAGATCGAGTTTCAATCTCTCCCACCGGCGCGATTCTTCCCTTCCAATATCCGACTATCCCAGGATCGTCTAGAAGATCTGCGGAGAGCAGTCACGGATTTACTACAACAAGGAGTGGTAGTCCACGTTCCTTGGACAGAACGTTTTCAGGGGTTTTATTCAAACCTATTTACAATACCCAGGAAAGAGGGCAAAGTGCGTCCAATTCTGGACTTAAGGGCACTCAATTCCTTTCTCAACATAAGAAAATTCAAGATGGAATCCATTCGCACAGTAGCAGCCTTCCTGCATCCAGGGGATGTCCTAGCGTCCATAGACATCAAGGACGCCTATCTTCACATTCCCATTTTCGCAGGACATCAGCGGTTTCTACGCTTTTCCGTAGAAGAGAACCACTATCAGTTTGTGGTGTTACCTTTCGGTCTCGCCACGGCTCCTCGGGTCTTCACGAAGGTGTTGGCCCCAATGTTGGCACTACTGCGCCAAAGAGGCATATCGATTCTAGGTTACCTAGACGATCTCCTGCTTCATGAAGAGTCTCCTCAGACCCTGCTACAAAACATAGAAATTACTATAATTTCTTTACAGGAATTCGGGTGGCTGGTGAACCAGCAAAAGTCATTTCTGGTTCCCACCCAGAGGCTCGAATATCTGGGTCTAATTCTAGACACATTCAGGACAAGAGTTTTCCTTCCGGTAGGGAAACTCCGGAAGATTCAATCAGCAGTCCAGTTGTTACTATCCAACAGCTGGTCTTCTCTTCGAACTTGCATGAGGGTTCTGGGGTTGATGGTGGCTTCCTTCGAAGCAGTCCCATTTGCCCAGTCCCATACCCGAATTCTTCAGCAAGAGATTCTTCTCAGATGGAATCGGAATCCGGAATCCCTGGACAATCAGATCCGATTGAGCAAACAGACCAGAGAGTCTCTGGTCTGGTGGCTTCGGTCTCCGATGCTCAGCCAGGGAAAGTCATTTCTGCCAATATATTGGACGATAGTGACCACGGATGCCAGCCTATCCGGATGGGGAGGAATTCTCGGTCAGTTATCTGTCCAGGGACTTTGGTCCCCGGAAGAATCCAGGTTGCCGATAAATGTATTGGAACTGAGAGCGATCAGACTTTGTCTGATTCACTGGACCGAGCAGCTCCAGGGCAGCCTGGTTCGGATCCAGTCGGACAACGCCACGGCCGTGGCTTATGTCAATCACCAGGGGGGCACCAAGAGTGTCCGAGCGGCCAAGGAAGTGGCTTGCATTCTTCGCTGGGCAGAACGATTTGTTCCAGCGATCTCTGCGGTGTTCATTCCGGGGGTGGAAAAATGGCAGGCAGATTATCTCAGCCGTCAGACTCTGGATCAGGGGGAATGGTCCCTCCATCCAGAAGTTTTCCACCAGTTGTGCCTACGTTGGGGCACCCGGGATGTGGATCTGTTGGCATCACGATTCAACAGGAAAGTACAGAGATTCGTGGCTCGCTCCCGCGATCCTCTAGCAGAGACCGCAGACGCACTGATCGCCCCGTGGGGGCAATACCAGCTAATGTATGCCTTCCCTCCTCTCGGGTTACTGCCAAGACTTCTTCGCAGGATAGAGGAGGAAGGAATTCCAGTAATCCTGGTAGCTCCGGACTGGCCTCGCCGAGCGTGGTACGCCGACTTGGTCAGACTGGTGGCGGACGTCCCGTGGAGACTTCCTCTCAAGGAGGACCTACTGTCTCAGGGACCGATCTTCCATCCTGCTTTACGATCGCTGGCTTTAACGGCCTGGCTATTGAGACCCAGGTGCTGAAGGACAAGGTTTTGTCAGCTTCAGTTATTCCTACTCTAGTTAAAGCAAGGAAAGCGACTTCCAGAAAGATTTATCATCGCACATGGAAGTCCTACATTGCATGGTGTGAACCTCTGGGGTTCCGTCCACGGTCTTATTCGGTTAGTCAAATATTCGCTTTTCTGCAACAAGGGGTTGAGCAGACACTGGCCTTGAGTACTATCAAGGGTCAGGTCTCAGCCTTAGCTATCTTCTTTCAGAAGCCTTTGGCTACTCATTCCTTGGTGCGGAATTTCATCCAGGGGGTGCGACATCTGGCTCCGCCAGTGCGCGCGCCGTTACCACCCTGGGATCTTAATTTAGTATTGTCGGTTCTTCAGAAACCTCCCTTTGAAGATATTAGGGAGATTCCTCTACCTACGTTGTCCCAGAAAGTGGCCTTCTTGGTGGCTATCACTTCTGCACGCAGGGTGTCAGAACTGGCCGCATTATCTTGTCGTTCCCCATATCTGGTGGTTCATAGAGATAAGGTGGTTCTTCGTCCAAATCCATCCTTCCTACCAAAAGTGGTTTCAGAATTTCATCTGAATGAAGAAATTGTATTACCTTCCCTGTGTCCTAAGCCCAGTCATCCTCAGGAGTTTGCTTTGCACTCCTTGGATGTGGTCCGGGCGATCAGGGTATACTTGAAAACGACAGACTCGTTTCGCAAGACGGATTCACTTTTTGTGGTCCCGGATGGACCCAAAAAGGGGTTGCCTGCATCTGCCGTGACTATTTCCAAATGGATCAGACAGACGGTGGTACAGGCTTATTCTATTAAGGGTCGGGAGCCCCCATTCCCTGTTAAGGCGCACTCCACTCGGGCAATTAGTGCGTCATGGGCCTTTCGCCATCAGGCGTCAGTGGTCCAGGTGTGCAAGGCGGCTACCTGGTCGTCGGTGCATACCTTTACAAAACATTATAAAGTTGATGTAATGGCATCGTCTGATGCCTCGTTTGGCCGCAAGGTTTTGCAGGCCGCCATTTGAGGAGACCAGTGGTCTACCTCGAGGGTTTTTTTCCGTTGGAATTTTTATTTGAGTCTTATTCTTTGTTTATAATGAGCCTTTAAAACTACTAGTTTGGCACCGGTTGGGCCTTCTAGATTGGATTTTGATTTCTGTCAATCCCACCCCTCATTTGTGGCACTGCTTCTGGATGTCCCAGTTCTTGTGAATCAAGAAGACTACGTCTGTCAATGAGCGACAGAGAAAATCGGATTTTTGTAAGATCTTACCGTAAAATCCTTTTCTCTTAGCTCATTGACAGACGTAGTACCCGCCCCTCTATCATTGAGTTGGGTTGGGTTAAATTCTCTGTTGCTGCTTTGTGACAGAACTGATGCCTTGTAGCAGAGAGAGGGAGGATATACCCTCTGGGACTGCCCCTAGGGTGGAGCCAGAACGTTTTTTCTTTTCTGCCTAGTCCTACTCCTGCGGAGACAACATAACCCAGTTCTTGTGAATCAAGAAGACTACGTCTGTCAATGAGCTAAGAGAAAAGGATTTTACGGTAAGATCTTACAAAAATCCGATTTTTCTTGTAAATTTTGCAGGTAAAAGTAAGGGTAAGTCTCTGTGTGAAACTATCGCCCTTTCAATATGAACCCATAATTTATCGGTCTCTTGGTCGAACCAAGCTTTAGATTGGTCCAATAAGGCTACATAGTAATACTTACAAATGTCGGGGAACCCTGCTCCTGTACGTTGGCTTGAAGAAGTAGTTGTACCAAGGTGATGACTACAGCTAGATGCATCACCCCGATACCTTTTTTAGAGCCGGCAGTCTGCTTTCTGGTGATAACCGATGAAGCTCAGCAGCCGCTCATCGGTTATTCCAGTGAGCGGGAGGGGAAGTCCCCCCCCCCCCCCCGCCACCACCGCCACTCTGCCCGGGTCTCCTGTCCCGCCGGCTGGTTAAAGTCCCGAACGTTTTAACATGTCAGATATCGGCTTGGTCCTTAAGTGGTTAAGTAGGAGAGACCATGAAAGTTTGGGCATTTTACCCTTCCATAGAAACTTTGTAAACATTCTGTCTACCGTGGAGAAGAAAGTACTTGGTAAGCATATGGAAATGGTAGATTATTTTTGGTAGTAAAGTAATTTTTCAGCGGTTATCTTTCTAAGCCAGGTGAGAGGAAATATGCTCTAGGTCTTTTTTTATTGTTTTTAATATGAAGGGATATTCGTTTTCATAGGAGAGTAGTAGGGAATGAAAGGGTAACCCCTAGATATTGAAGTTTCTGTGTAGACCATTAATATGGAAATCTTATCTTGAAACATAGGCAGAATAGAAGACTTTGTTACCATGAGTTTATAGTACAATTCTGAATGAAATTTTTCTTTGTTGTACTTTTGCCATGGAATAAGCCAGAGTTAAAGTTAATACCAAATTATTGGCAAAAAGGCCAATCTTAGGGTTATGTTCAGCTATGCTAATACCTTAAAAGTCTGTAGCATAGTTCCATCCAAGCTCGGCAATTTAACAGACAAAGTTATTGTCAGTGTCTGAGGGTTTGGGTGTGAAGGAGTCAGACTTGAAATTATACAGGCCCTCATAATACTTACAAGAGGTGTTGGCTATATCAGTAGTATGGTGTACAATTTGTGTGCTGAGGTTAGTTATGTGTCTATGTGCAGTTTCGCATGCTGTTGCTTTTTGCGAATGTAGGTGGCCAAAATTTTACAAGAATTGTTCGCTTGGGTGTAGCATGTTGCTTTAGATTTCTGCAAAAGCCTTTGATGGTCAAAAATCAAAAGCAATACTTTTTCTTGTCTGCATTAAAATAATGCAGAGTGAGCTAGGGAGGCTGGGTTAGACTTGTGCTAGAATGCATTAAGATAAAAAAAGCCTTCTGACTTTACAACTCCTTTAAGTGCTGACAGCTGACTTTTTAGGTTCAGGTTGCGTCCGCTTGTCTTCACTCGGGGGGGAGATACGGCCTTGGTTTGGTTTAGGCAATGTTTCTCATCTTGAGGTAGCAGGCCCCAATTCTCTGTCAGTTGCAGTCCCTCTTCAAGGGATTGAACAGCGAAGGTACGGCCGTCATTCGTAATAAGTAACTTGGTTAGGAAACCCCAAGAATAGCAGAGGTGGTTGTTGCACAATAGTTTGATTAAAGGCACTAGCTTTTTGCGAACCAACATGGTATATTGCGAGAGGTCAGCATATATTGCGATTCCTTCATATGGGTCTGGTAGTGGGGTGGTGTGCAGTGCCATTTGACCTCCAAACATTGGGCGTATTATGGAATCTAAAGAGTTCAATTTTGGTCTTATCTGACCAGACTAGTCTCCCAGTATTTTACAGGCTTCTCTAAATGTTGTGCAGCAAACTTTAAACAAGCTTCCACATGCTTTTTCTTCAGCAATGGAGTCTTGTGTGGTGTGTGTGCATACAAGCCATGGTGGTTAAGTGCATTACTTATTTTCTTTGAAACAATTGTACTTGCTAATTCCAGGCCTTTCTGAAGGGCTCCACAAGTTGTCCTTGCCTCTTGGACAACTCTTCTGATTATTTTCAATCCTCTGTTAGAAATATTGGAAGTAGCACCTGGTCGTGGCTGGTTTATAGTAAAATGATGGTCTTTCCACTTACGAATTATGGCCCCAAAAGTGCTCACTGGAACATTTAGAAGTTTAGAAATCCTTCTGTAACCAATGGCATCAGTATGTTTTGCAACAATAAGGTTGCAAAGGTCTTGAGAGTGCTCTTTGCTTTTAGCCATTATGAGATGTTTCTTGTGAAACACCTTGGTAATGAGACACCTTTTTTATAGGCCATAATTTGGGACAGAACCAGCTGATAATTTGCACTGACAAGGGGTAGGATTGCTTTCCAATTACTGATTTCAGCTGATGTCTTGGCTTTCCATGCCTTTTTTTGCCTTTCCATTTCTTCATATGTTCAATACTTTCCCTGTGTCATTCCATTTTAATACACATAACATTAGTTTCTGAACTTATTTGTTTTGGTTTCTTTGTATATATGGATTGCATGGGTTGTTACCAACATGTGGTGAAAATTTTATGTCAATAGCACCTTTTCATAAATATTTTCACCTCGAAAAATTACGTGTTCAATACTATTTTACCTGCCATGTGTGCGTATGTATATATGTTTATCTATATTTTTAATGTATGTAATATTACTAAAAGTATCGGGACGTCTGCCTTTACACGCACATGAACTTCAATGGCGTCCTAGTCCGTAGTGTTTGTTTAATATTGAGTTGACCCACCCTTTGCAGCTATAACAGCTTCAACTCTTCTGGGAAGGCTGTCCACAAGGTTTAGGAGTGTGTCTATGTGAATGTTTGACCATTCTTCCAGAAGTGCATTTGTGAGGTCAGGCACTGTAGTGGACGACAAGGCCTGGCTCGCAGTCTCCGTTTGAATTCATTCCATTGGTGTTCTATCAGGTTGAGGTCAGGGCTCTGTGCAGGGCAATCAAGTCAAGGTGTGGATTAGTGTACACAGTACTGAACTAGAATTTGATATCAGAGGATTCATCACAGACCATTTTAAGTTGCACAAATGGACTTTTAGTATATATTTTAAGTTTATTAGTATATTAGTTATGTACTAGCGCAGCTATCACCATAAACAGCATCAATTCCAGATGGTTCTATGTGACATCACATGCAAGCACCTGGGCTGGATGCGAGAGGTGAACCAGCAGGGATGAGTGTGCCAGGACAGGTAGCTGTGTGTCATCTCTTCTTCCTTGCACTGCTCTGCATATTGCGCACATCCTAAATGACTAGAAGGTACAGTGGTAGGGCAAATAAGCAGGAGGATACAACTAGGCAGATAAGAAAGGGGTTCAGTGGTGGGACAGAATAGCAGGGGGATACATTGGTGGGGCAGTTGTGTAGGGGGGTACAGCAGTGGGATGGATGTGCAGGGGTTACCTTGGTGGGGCAGATGTATGGGGGGGGGGGGCTACAGTGGTGGGGCAGATGTGCAGGGGGGTACAATGGTGTGGCAGTTGTGCAGGAGGTACAGTGGTGGGGCAGATGAGAAGGGGGTTACAGAGGTGGGACAGATGGTTTCAGAGTCAGGACAGATGAGATGGGGGTTTTTCAGTGAGACAGAAGAGCAGGGGGTTACAGGGGTGGAGCAGATGTGCACAGAGATACATTGAGCAGGGGGGGTGTTAGGACAGTTGAGAAGGGGGTTTAGCAGTGTGACAGAAGAACAGGGAATTACAGTGATGGGGTACATAGGTGGAGCAGATGAGCGGGGGGGGGGGGTGCAGAGGTGGAGCAGATGAGCGGGGGTGTGCATTGGTGGGGCAGATGAGCAGGGGGGTACAGTGGTGGGGCAAATGAGCAGGGAGGTACAGTGATCTGAGGTGTGGAGGTGCAAGAATTGTGGCTGATGTAAAGTGGGAAAGTGCAGGATGTTTATTTCTCACTATTACTGAAGTCGTTTACAGTGTTTACTTAATAAAAATTTATTTTCGTGATTGAGAGTGTGAAGTTGACTCTTTTTTTTTTTTTAAATAAAACCGACACACTCAATTTCTCTGGGAACATTTTCGGGACACTGTGCTCAAAAGATTGCCTACCCCTGCCATAGAGACGGAGTCTGAACAGCATGTAATACAACATTTGATAGTTTTTTTATGATGTGGGTTTAGTAACAAGTGGTGGTTGCTACTTTATTCAACCTAAATTACAAGTATTCAGCTGATGTTAAAATATATATTTCAGTAGCCAAATAATAATAATCATAATAGAACATTTGGATAGAGTGAGGATTAGAACTCCTGTCAGGTTTTTCTGCTGTCTAAAGCTCTTTCGGAGACATGCTGTTCTGTGATGGTAAAAAAGTTTTCACCGGGACAGGAAGTAGGGGAAATCTCTCAAAGCAACACAGACCGAAATAAGAATGCTTTATTTCCCAAATCATCTTCCTGGGAAGCGCATGCGAGATGGTGCCCATCTAGAAACCAAAAACGGATCACCACAAACTTGAAAGTTAAACTCCTCTAAGATAATGTGAATAAAATTATCCACCACCACAGTGTTGTTAAATAAAACCCTGTGCAAATAAATTTGCTTCTTAATTCAACCTTATAGCACATTACACTCTTTAAGGTGTGTGTCTGCTGTGTTAAGGTATTAACCACTTACAGAACTTCTGTGTAAATGGTAGATTTGCAGTCCATATTCCTGTTGCTTCTTTGCATGTACCCTGCAGCACATATCCCTTCTTAAGATTTCCCACGTGACCCATGACGTAACACGTAGGGCAGGTCATACGAGAACCGGAAGCGATGCAGCGGGACACGTATGGTGTTTCCCCATCTGCCGGAGAACCAAGTTTTAAATGTGACTATTATGTTTCTCAATAAAATTTGTTAAAACTACTACACCATGATGGCCCTTTCTTGTATATAACATGGAGCACGAGAAAGTGGTACACAGGCTTACTGGAAAGAGTACATCAGAGAATCTAATTTCCCTCTCCATCTGTAATAAGGAGAAATCATTCCACTGGAGGCATCCATAGCACATACATCGGATGGTAAAGACAGGAAAAGGATCAGAGGCAACCTTAACCTGTAATACCCATATGCTCTGACATATGTGGCTAGAGGAGAGAGGCTAGCACACATAGAAGTGCATTCACTGAAGAGCACAATATTGAAGGTGGAGGTTCTTTCCACACACAACTGCATATTACGCCTGAAGAATTGTACCTTTGCACAGAGTTTCACTAATATGGACTTTTTTTGCATAGAGAATTAGTAAGTGATATACTGGAATTATTTTTTATGGTTTACTAAATTGCTTGCTTACACATCATTTTGGCACTTTTAAATATCATACTGCACATATTTGCACAAAATAAATAATAAGCACTGTAGATGACTGCACATATAAAGAGTTGGATTACACATATGCACTTTTGATAAGTGCAGCACTACTAGTTTTTTAACCAATGCAATTCCTATTTTTGGAATATATTAATTAATTTATTTAATATTGGTTTTATTATATGATCACGGTCACACATAGAATGTGTTTGCACTGATGCACTTTGAATAATCACATATAATTAAGATTGAAGCAGATGCGTTTCTGTCACAGTTTAGAAAAGAAGCCTGTACCCATTATTTGGTTAGGTTTTGAAGATCTATTACACACGTGTGTGTGTGTGTGTGTGTGTGTGTGTGTGTGTGTGTGTGTGTGTACTTGTTTGATATACCCGTGAGAACATTGGTCTATTAGTATCTAGGAGCGCAGTACATCTTTAATCTTTTTACAAATAAAATTAATGTCCTCTTTCTCCCACAAATAAAGCTTTCTTTTAGTGGTATTTGATCACCTGCTTTTTTTTTTTTTGCGATATAAACAAAAAATAGAGCGACAATTCTGAAAGAAAATCAATATTTTTCACTTTCTGCTATATACCACTCCCAATAAAAAAAATAATTGAAAATCTAATTTCTCTTACGTCCTCCGACAGTCGCCGCCTCTTCATATTCGTCACATATGGGTATTAGACTTTGCTCCGAAGGAGTAGCTAGGCAACAGAATATGTTAACAATAAAGCTTTAACATATCCCACCCTCAAGGGGTGGTCCCCTCAGTCAATACCCTCCTACTTCCTGCAACCATATCTCAGTTTTAATGTCTAGCTTGTCAGGAGTGGCTGGCTCTCTCTGTGCTGGGACTTTTTGTCCCAGACTCTTTCTTCTTTTTAATATTTTGTTTGAGTTTTTCTCTCTACCTTTACTTAGCTGTTATTTTTGTCAGCATTAGTTAGTTCTTCGGACGAAGAGGATCATGCGGACTGGGTCTCGGGCTGATCCCCCTGATCGCAGGTCGTGGGTCAGTGGCTTCCCAGTCTGCCATCGAGCGTTCAGCCAGGTAACGCTCCTGGCACAGTGAACGACCCATCCCTGTTCGGTGCAGGGATGATTGGTGAGGTGGCTACCTCACCGGACGCTGTGCGGTTTCTTAACCGCCATTGTGTGCGTCTTGAATTGCGACTCTCCCTGCCTCATGTGCAGCGGCTTGTTCGCCTGTGCGGGTTCCCCACGCTATGTGAGCTACGTTTGCAGGACGAGGTGTGTCCCCCCGCTGCCTTGGCGGCTTATGGGACGCAGAGAAAACGCAGGACGCCGCAGGTTTTTCCCTGCAATGCTGATTTTCAGCGCGCTGTTAAGGATCAATGGCGCGATCTGCGCAAGCCTTTTGCGGTTCCAAGTAAATTCAAGCTGCGTTATCCTTTCTCGCCTGCCACTGATGAACGGTGGTGTGTGCCTCCACCAGTGGATCATGCGATTGCGGTTTTGAACAAAGCCACTGCGATTCCTGCAGAGGGTTCCCCTGTTTTCCGTGATGCCACGGATAGGAGACTGGAGTCTCTTGCCCGTCATACTTATTCTGTTACGGGTTCTATGCTTAAGGCTCTGTTTGCTTCTCTCATGGCGGCCCAGGCGATCGCAAGTTGGACGCAGATGCTTAGGCGCGTCCTAGTGGCCGATTCGGCCTCGGCGGCGACCCTGGATATGGTGGATCAGATCCACCAGGGTGTCATGTATCTGTGTGATGCGGATCTGGACCTGATTCCGTTGGCTGCACGTGTACACAGCGTGGCGGTGTTGTCTCGCCGCCTGGTTTGGTTGAAATGTTGGTCGGTGGACCAATCTTCACGTAAGACCTTAGCCAATCTGCCTTATGATGGGTCTCGCCTTTTTGGGGAGTCCCTGGATGTGTTGATTAAGGGGATCACCGGGGGTAAGAGCACTCTCTTGCCCCATTTCCCCAAGGCTAAGGGGGCTTCTGGGAAGAAGCATGCAAATTTTCGGCCCCCTCAGGGGTCCTTTCGTGCCTTCCTACAAGGGCAAACCGTTCAAAGGCCAAGGCTCTCAGAAGAAGCCCTGGTCTGGGAAACAGAAGTCCGGCCAATCCGGACCTGCGGCCCATAACAGTTCGGCCTGAAGGGGCGCCCTCACCCAGTTTTGGGGTGGGGGGACGCTTGCTCGGTTTTCTTCAGCCCTGGTTGGCCCGTGTGCGGGACAGATGGGTTCTGGAAATCGTTCGATCTGGTTACAAGATCGAGTTTCTCTCTCGGCCGGAGAGCAGATTTTTTCCCTCAAATCTACAGCTGTCTCCAGAGCGCCTGCGGGATCTGCACCTGGCGGTGCGGGACCTGAGGGCTCAGGGAGTGGTGGTTCCGGTGCCTCATCGGGACAGATTTCGGGGGTTTTATTCCAATCTGTTCACCGTGCCCAGGAAGGAGGGCAAGGTTCGTCCGATTCTGGACTTGAAAGCTCTGAACCGCTCTGTGCGGGTTCGCAAGTTCCGCATGGAATCCCTGCGCTCGGTGGTGGCTGCCCTGGTTCCGGGGGAATTCATGGCCTCCATCGATTTGAAGGATGCGTACCTTCACATCCCCATATTCGAGGGTCATCAGAGATACCTTCGATTTGCCATTGCGGAGGATCACTACCAGTTTGTGGCGTTGCCCTTTGGGCTCGCCTCGGCTCCGCGGGTCTTCACCAAGGTGCTTGCACCGGTTCTGGCATTATTGAGGGCCCAGGGCATTTCTGTCCTGGGGTATCTGGACGACATTCTGATTCGGTCTGCGACCAGTCAGGGTCTGGAGAAGGACCTGTCTGTCACGATGCAAACTCTGCAGGAGTTCGGTTGGACGATAAATGTTCCAAAGTCAACACTGAGTCCGTCGGTTCGTCTTCCCTATCTGGGAATGATACTGGACTCGGTGCAGGCGAAGGTCTTCCTGCCGGAAGACAAACTCAGGACTCTTCAGGAGGAAGTCAGGTCCCTCAGGGACGTTCCGCACTCGTCTCTGCGGACGTGTATGAGATGTCTGGGATTGATGGTCTCGGCCTTCGAGGCGATTCCTTTCGCGCAGTTTCACACGCGGGGTCTCCAAGCGGAGATCCTGTCCAAGTGGGACGGGCGACCTCAATCTCTGGATCTTCAGATCTCGTTGAGTCATCGCACCAGGGAAAACCTTCTGTGGTGGCTCCAGTCCCCGTTGGTGTCCGGGGGCAAGTCGTTTCGTCCGATCTCGTGGACGATAATCACCACGGATGCCAGCCTGTCGGGTTGGGGTGGTGTTCTGGGCGTTCTGTCCGCCCAGGGGACCTGGTCGGAGGGGGAGTCTTCCCTCCCGATCAACATTCTGGAATTGCGTGCGATAAGGCTCTGTCTTCATCGCTGGACGGACCGGCTGCAGGGCTGCCCGGTTCGGGTGCAGACGGACAATGCCACGGCGGTGGCCTACATCAACCACCAAGGGGGCACCAGGAGTGCCCGAGCGGCTCGAGAAGTGGCCGACATTCTGTCTTGGGCCGAGACTCATGTCCCGGCGATAACGGCGGTTCACATTCCGGGAGTGGAGAACTGGCAGGCGGACTATCTGAGTCGCCAGACCCTGGATCAGGGGGAATGGTCTCTCCATCCGGCTGTCTTCCAGATGTTGTGCGCGAAGTGGGGTCTTCCGGATGTGGACCTGTTCGCGTCTCGCCTCAACTACAAGGTGAAGAGGTTCGTGTCAAGGACGCGCGACCCTCGGGCAGACGCGTCGGACGCGTTAGTGGCCCCGTGGCATCAGTACAGGCTGCTGTATGCGTTTCCACCGATTCAGTTGCTGTCCAGGTTCCTTCGCAGGTTACATCGGAACGCAGCACGGTGATTCTTGTGGCACCGGACTGGCCTCGCCGGTCCTGGTACGCAGACCTCGTGAATCTGGCGGTCGACGCCCCTTGGCGTCTGCCTCTTCGAGACGATCTACTGTCTCAAGGACCGATTTACCATCCTGCTTTACAGTCGCTGGCTTTGACGGCCTGGCTGTTGAGACCGAGGTCCTGAAGGAGAAGGGTCTCTCTCCAGAGGTCGTTCATACTTTGATCAACGCGAGGAAGTCTTCCTCGGGAAAGGTTTATTACCGTACTTGGAAGGCCTATTTTGCCTGGTGTGAGTCCAGGGGGTTTTCACCCCGCACGTACTCGGTTTCCGTGTGCTGTCTTTCCTTCAGACGGGTGTCGATCAGCGTTTGGCGCTGGCTACGATAAAGGGTCAGGTGTCTGCGCTGGCCGTTCTGTTTCAACGTCCCGTGGCTTCCAACTCCTTGGTTGGCACTTTTATTCAGGGTGTGCGGCATCTGGTTCCTCCTAGGAGGGATCCTTTGCCCCCTTGGGACTTGAATCTCGTTCTATCTGTGTTACAACGTGCTCCTTTTGAACAGATCAGGGAGATCTCGTTGTCTATGTTGTCCAAAAAGGTCGCCTTTTTGTTGGCGATCACTTCGGCTCGCAGAGTGTCGGAACTGGCGGCTTTGTCCTGCAAGTCTCCGTACCTGGTTGTTCATTTGGATAAGGTGGTCTTGCGACCTAATCCTTCTTTTCTGCCGAAACGAGTTTCGGAATTCCATCTTAACGAGGATATTGTTTTGCCTTCGTTGTGCACGAAGCCTAAACATCCAAAGGAGGTGAGATTGCACTCTCTGGATGTTGTTCGGGCGATAAGGGTTTACCTTAAATCGACTGAGTCTTTTCGTAAGACGGACTCCTTGTTTGTTCTTCCAGAGGGTCCTCGGAAGGGCATGGCGGCTTCGGCCTCTACCATCGCCAAATGGATCAGGCAGACCATTGAACAGGCCTATGCTTTGCAGGGGAAGGTTCCCCCTGTACCTGTGAAGGCGCACTCTACTAGATCTCTGAGTACGTCTTGGGCCTGCCGTCATGGGGCTTCTGTAGCCCAGGTGTGTAAGGCGGCGATTTGGTCGACCGTGCACACTTTCACAAAATTCTACAAAGTAGATGTTCAGGCATCGGCGGATGCTTCCTTTGGCCGCAAGGTTCTTAGTGCGGCTGTTCCATAGGGTCCCTTGTTGGGGACTCCTGGCTGTTGGGATAGTTTTTTGTATCCCCTGGTTTTTTTGTCTTTTCCTGGGTTGTTGCTCCTGTTGAGCACTTATTTTTGCTGTTGCCCAGCTGGTTTCCTTCCTTTGGTAAGGTTCCTTTCTTTGATGTGGAGACTGCGTTGCCTTTCGGCGCGGATGCGTTTCCCACCCCTCATGTTTGCACTGCTTTGGGACGTCCCCATATGTGACGAATATGAAGAGGCGGCGACTGTCGGAGGACGTAAGAGAAAACGGAATTTTTGTAAAATCTTACCTGTAAAATTCCTTTCTCTGAGTCCTCCGACAGTCGCCGCCCCCGCCCCTCTTTTGGGGTTTGAATGTATACTCTACTGCTATTCCACTAAAACTGAGATATGGTTGCAGGAAGTAGGAGGGTATTGACTGAGGGGACCACCCCTTGAGGGTGGGATATGTTAAAGCTTTATTGTTAACATATTCTGTTGCCTAGCTACTCCTTCGGAGCAAAGTCTAATACCCATATGTGACGAATATGAAGAGGCGGCGACTGTCGGAGGACTCAGAGAAAGGAATTTTACAGGTAAGATTTTACAAAAATTCCGTTTTTTTCATCATCTTTCGGGTAATTTGTATTCTGCTACATATTTTTAGTAAAAAAAACAAACAATAAGCTTATTTGATTGGTTTGCGCAAAAGTTATTGCGTCTACAAACTAGGGGAAATATTTTTTTCTTTTTATTTTTACTAGTAATGGCAGTGATCAGCAATTTTTAGCGGAACTGCGGCGGACAGATCGGACAACTAACTGACATTTTTGACACTTTTGGGGGACCAGTGACACAACTACAGTAATAAGTGCTAAACATATGCACTGTTACTGTACTAATGACACTGGCAGGGAAGAGGTTAACCCAGGGGCGATCAAAGGGTTAAATGTGAGCCTAGGGGTTGTTTTCTAACTGTGGGGGGGTGGGCTTATGGAATCAACACCGAGACCTGTGTTCCTAAATAAGATGGCAATGAGCGCTGTAATTGCAAAGCCTTTGTTTCTAATTTTTAGGGACTCGTTAAGGACTGGAATAGTACCACTGGATTGGCATAGGGCCAATGTGGTGCCTATATTTAAAAAGGGATCAAAGTCTTTGCTAAGTAACTATAGACCTGTTAGTTTAACTTCTATAGTCAGGCAAAAAATGTGGCCATTGATTTGATGCAGTACAGGTGATTGTGATTTTGCAAGACCAAACATCAGTGTGCGACAATGTTTGGGTTAGTCTATCATAGATTTATGGCAGTGGTATTAAATGGGATTTTTCAGATCTGATTGCGTTATTCAACTTAAGGTCATCACAGAAGACATGGGGTACACTCTTTTATGTCTGAAGGAAAGGCAAATAAATCGCCAAATACGGAAAGGCCTTTTCACATTAACAGCTGTGAAAATGTAAAATAGACTCCCTTAAGTGCTGTTACTGTCCACCTCAGTAGATTGCCTAGATTCTTTCCTAAATGCACATAACATAACTGGATTCTAACCGTTCTAGGTGAAGTTGATGCAGGGATCATCCGATTGCCTCACCCTGTTGGAGAAAATTGGATCATGCTTTGCTGGGTTTTTGCCTTCCTCTGGATCAACTGTGGTTATGGAATTGTGTAGATAGGATTGATAGGAGAGATAGTGGTGATGGTGGATGGTGGTGCGCTATTCTTCTGTGCTATATGTAAATAATATATTTAATGCATACTGTGCATAAACAATAAATGACAAAAAGCGTGTATGTATGTATGTGTGTGTATATGTATATATGTGTATATATATATATTGTGGAAAATAATCCGTGATTAAAAACATGTTAACAATTCATGCAGTGTTTTGTAATCCGAATAAACATATGTTGATGTTGGGATTAAAACAACTAGTAAAGTGCTTGGTGCTTGATCCTTCCACCCACTGAAAGATACCGCTTTCAGTGGTTGAAATTGTAATCCGCTGTGAAAGAGTCCCGCTCGCTGCACGGCTCTTAGGCTCTGATCGCTGTGGAACAGCTGAGTCTGACGTCACTGGCTCCTCCTATGCGTCACATCGTCATGACACACAGACCTGCCCTGATGAAGTCACTTGTCATGTGACGTAAAGCGTAGCAGGTGTCAGTGACATCAGACTCCGCTGTCCAGTGGCAATCAGAGCCTGGGAGCGGTGCAGTAAGTGAGGGGGACTCTTTCACGGCGGATTCCAATTTGTTACTAAATCACACAGATTGTATCCAGTACGTCTGACATCGCCTATTTGCATATCTTAAATGTGAGCGTATCTCTGTATGTTTTACGAATAATAAAAGTTTGAAAGGATCTTCATATATATTTATATACACTATCCAACCGACCCACTGAGATAAGAGGAGTGGAAGCTTGCAGGATTGCAGGTGGAGATATTTGATCAATGCACAAACACTTTGTGCTGCAGGTGTCTTTCAGTGGGTGGAAGGATCAAGCACCAAGCACTTTACTAGTTGTTTTAATCACAATGTCAACATATGTTTATTCAGATTACAAAGCACTGCATTAATTGTTAACCATCACTGGCTTTCTTATAGACTATCATTTTTTAACAGATTATTTACCACATTTTTAAATATATATAATATTATTTTTATTTTTTTTGTCATTTATTGTATATGCACAGTATGAATTAGCAATATATTATTTACATATAGCACAGAAGAATAGCGCACCACCATCTCTATATACATTTCTGATTATTTCAAGTTTGAGTACTTGATCACGGTCGGAGCAGCAATTCAATTATCAGTGATTTCACGCATTACTTATAGCAGCGCACCTGTCCTATATCATTCAATCATGTATACTGCAGCTGCTAAACGGGCATTTAGGAGCAGTTGGGCGTTTTTTTTTTTTTTTTTTCAGCAGCCCCTGAACTTTCCTCTGTGAATGTTATCCTCTGTGTACATGTACGCTCAGTCGTTTATAGTAGTTTAAAAGCAGTTGAGTTTACTGACGTTTTTTTGAAAGCAGATAAATCGCATTCAGGACTGTAGTTTACTGGCGTTTCAAAACAACAAATGCTTGTAAACTTGTGTAAAAGCTGCAACCCGGGTTTATGCGCATTTTTGTTTATAAGCTTTTTTTAACTACTTGCCGTCCGCCCATCGTCAAATGACGGCGGAGTGGTGCAGTTCTCGTTCTGGGAGGATGTCCTATGACGGCACAAGAAAAAAGACACTTTACCAGTCCCTGCGCAGATCCTGAAGATCAGTTCTCAAGCTGGGGAACCTTGTGATATGGCCAGTGGTGAAACACACAAGATGAAGCGTGGCAGCTCTCCTAACCCTCCATGGGAAGTGGGGCAGAAAGACTAAGCAGAAAACAAAAAGACAGAGCGCACACCTATGACGGCACCCAGAACGGCCACTCTTTACGTAGCTCTTTACCCATGCGATCGGCTGTGTCCATTCACAGCCGGTCACATGTAAATGCGGAAGTCCCGTTTATCGGCGCTCCTAGCCTCACACTTTTAAAATGTGTGGCAAGGAGAGCCAATCAGTGGCTCCTCCTCAAAGGGGAGTACAGATTACAGTAAAGCAAAAAATGTGGACATCAGTGACACCAATCAGTGCCCACCAGTGACCTCAATCAGTGGCCATTAGTGATGCCAGTCAGTGCCCCCTCATCAGTGCCCATAAGTGCCACCTCATCAGTGCCCATCATTGCAGCCTATCAGTGCCGCCTCATTAGCTCACATCAGTGAAGGCAAAAACTTAATTGTATACAAAATTTACTGACCGAAACGAAGAAACATTTTTTTTTTTCCAAAGTTTTCTGTCTTTTTTTTTTTTCTTTATAGTAAAAGATAAAAAAATCCAGCAGTGATTAAATAACACCAAAAAAAAAAAAGCTCTCCTTTATGTGAAAAAAAATATAAAAATTTAATTTGGGTACAGCATTGCAAGATCACACAATTGTCATTCAAAGTGTGAAAATTGGCCTGGGCAGGAAGGGGGTGAAAGTGCCCTGTATTAAAGTGGTTAAAGAGGAACATGTAAAATAGGGGAAAAACACAATTTTCACCACATGCTGTTGCCTTCGAAGGGGGAGAAGGGAAGACAGAGAGAGGGAGACGGAGAGAGAGAGAGACCGATAGACGGATAATGGGAAAAAGGGAGAATCCATAGTTAAAGCACACTGCTCTCTTTTTTCTCACAGAATGGCTGAGGTTATCTTAGAAAAACACTTTTACCTTCAAATGCTCATAACTGCTGCTAAACTCGCATAAACTCAGTATGTAAAGCTGTAAAACTGATGTTTTTCACTGTCAGTTATCAGCTGTCAGTTTCCAGCGTTCAGAAGAAGTTTTGGGCTGCCCTGTGTACATGAGTCCTTACTATGATGTACTATGAGATTATTTAAACTATGTTCACAATGCAGTCTGTGCCCTATAAAAAAGATGTTCTGCTTAAGAAATAATCCTTTAAAGCTTATAGTGGACCCAGATTACTGTATTTATTGATCTGATTTATATTGCCCACGCTAACAATTATGCAGTAAGCTGTATGTTTGTAGATTTAAATATTTTGGAGCACTGCTGTTAAATAGCTGTCTTATATCCTCCTAATACTGCTATCGAGAAGATATTAAACAAGCAAAAATGTGAAAAGCCTGTCAGGATGGATTTCTAGAAATGAATTTAGCTTATATAACACATACCTTCTACTGTATTACTAAGTAAACATTCATATTAACCTTTTCCTAATGAAAGACAAGCTCTGGCTAATGCCTCACTTAACTGGGTGCTATCCTATCAAAGTGATGACTCTAATATGATAAATGATGCAGCTTTCTATAGTGACCTTGTAACCCTGCAGAGTTTACTTGAACCAGTGCCATGATGCTGTTCACTACACTGAATCGCAAACCTCTACTTAACAAATTAGCCACTGAAAAAGGCCTCTAGCTTTTATAATGGTGTGCTAATACATTTTTATTGTTTTTAACATAAGTTATCGAATATAATTTTCTGAGATCACAAGATATGGAATTGATGTATGTATTGTAAGTGTATTGTAAGAACCCACAGTTCTAATGACTAAAATTGTGACATCTGCCACCCTCCCCTCTGTGTATTCAAACCTTGAAATCCCACTCCAGGTTACAAAGACCAGGTGGTATGAATTTAGCAGATGGACAAAGCAGTAATTTGTGCAAATTTTCCAATATTGGTTTTCCAACACATGCATTAAACCAGTAGGCAGTTCAGTTTTTATTTTTTTAAGCAGGAAATATGAATGATGTCCACTCAGTTCTGATTGCTAATGCATTGTTCAATTGGTATATGGTGTTTTAAAATGTTACATTCTGTGAAAAGTTCTAAATGTCAGAATATTAGAAGATAATATGCCTGGAAAAAATGACCATCCTATGCTTACTTTATCTATATATTAGAGCCCCAATGGATGTGACCTTGCTTAAATTTGGAACAGTTTATTAAGAAATGCCTAGGATCTGTGTGTAGCCACTCCACCACCTCATGTCTAAATAGTTCTGAATTGTGAGCAAGTATATTTTCTTCTGTGAGCCAACAGATTTCCTTCTTGTGCTATGTGTTACCTGTCATAAGAGAGAGGTGGTTTGGGTTGTTTGTATTTGCATTAAAACACCCTTGAGATGTTCTGCAGAGCTAAAGATAACTAGGGGACAGAATAGCTCCCACTGATTCAAATACCGAAAATTATTTTAAGGATTTAATGATTTATATATATAGATAACATCTTTAATTGCCCTTAAAAATATATTTGTGTTAACTTCATTGACAAAAATATTTTCATCAAAGTTTTCGTCAGCTGCATGTTTTCAGTGACGAAAACTAAAGAAAAAAATTAACCAGTTTTCATCAACGAATTAAAACAAAATACAATTGTGAGGGAGGGATGTTAACTCCCCTGAACTTTCACCTTCATTGAAACTCCACCTGTCAAAGCCCCAGCTTTAATGCAGTGGAGATTTTAGTCGACTAAAATGCAGTAGAGATTTTAGTAGACTAAAATGCAATGGAGATTTTAGTTGACTAAATAGTGAATAAAACAATTCAGATCACTAAAATACGACTAAACTTAATCAAAGTTTGACGTCAAAATTAAAGCTGTGTTCCAGCTGGGGGGAAAAAAAATTAAGTCAGCAGCCAAAAATACTATAGCTGCTGACTTTTAATATACAGACACTTGCCTGTCAAGGGAGCCGGCGATGTCGGTACCCCAGCCGATTTTCGGATCGGCTGCCGCCACCATTCATTGTAAGGGAAACCGGCAGTGAAGCCTTTCGACTTCACAGCCGGTTCCCTATGGGGCATGCACAAAACTCGTGCTTTCTAATTGGCGTGGTGGTGGAGGAAGATGGAGGGGGGGGGGGCAAACTTCTCAGAGAAGGCGCCGCTGCACTGTCTCCCAGAAGTTAGGAAGGGTACCTGTCAAAAACAGGTACCCAAACCTATTCATCGTCTCTGATAGGGGGCAAAACCTGCAGTGTCCTTTTGGCATCTAGCGATGCCTCTAGCTCATGACATTAGGGATTACGTTCCTGATACACATGCCCTGCTCACACGCGTCTGCTGCTATTCCCCCTCTCCTTTTTTTTTTTTTTTTTGTTCCCCCCCCCCTCTCTCTCTCTCTCCTGTCCCCCATTACCCCTCTCCTCTTCTCCACCTTCAACTTCTACTCCTTCATGTCTCTCTTAGCTCTTATACCCTTCCATTACTTTCCCTCTCTCTCTCTGGTTCTTGCTCCTTCTTGGACACTATCCAGAAGGGGAACCCATGGGGAAAAAGGAAAATGAGGTGAGGACGGATCGAATGTTACTACCTTGACAGTGCCTACGCCTTGTAGTTCGGTGTCTTTCTTATTGTACCTTGAAGGCTGATACCCTTACCTCGCTTGCTCTGCTACGATCACCTGTAAGCCTTAATGTACGTTGTGTTATTGCACTGTTTTGGATATATTTATGTTGATGTTTATTGCCACCTTATGCTATTTGCTATCTTTTACTGTCTTTGCTTCAGTTTGTCCGCCTTTTGAAGAAATAAAATATTTAGAAAAAAAAAAAACAGATACCCCCCCCCCCCCCCCCGAAAGGTGCCAAATGTGGCACTAGAGTGGGGAGGAAGCAGACGAGTGGAAGTTCCACTTTTTGGTGGAACTCCGCTTTAACAGTATATACAGTATAACAGTAAATAGTTTGCTGTATTTTATTCATGAGTTTGTACATTTTCTTCTTATTTTATTTTTTTTAACAACATAAGCATTTTACATGAAATATTCAGCAATGAAGAATACATTTAACTTTTAGAAGACCATATATCTCACAGAGCACAAGTCTGGTCTTCACATATGCCAATTCACCTTTGCACTGTATAATAAAAGCAGACAATTTCAGATATCTTTACGTATGTACAGAGTGAGATGGGAACATTTGGGAGAATGAAAGGCAGAAATCATTTCCAAGCAGTCTCTGCACTTCACCCAGGACATTATAAATGACGGTTTCTCCATAAGAAAGTGACTAGCTTTGCAATGATGTATGAAATAATATGCATTTTGCATGTCCTGTTTGGAATGATAAAGGTCATATAGTATCATTTACATAATCTTCCAGTGAGAAAATGAAGTGTTTGCTGCATTTCCTGTGGAACATATACATTATCTGCGGCTTGAATCGTTCATTATTCATGAAAGTTAATTTTACAGTGGGTGTGAATGATCTGTTATGGCCGCTTTTTTTTGATCATTCTGTAAAATAATATGTAGCAAAGGCTGCACAAATAGCAGGCAAACGAGTGAAGAGTGATACATTTGCATGGCTCTCCGTGTACCCGATTGGATCTTGATTGATGGCAATCATTTGTCTTTGTCAGAAAAGAAGAAAAATGCAGACATTGAAATAAGAGTGCTATCAAAGTTTCGACAATCCCAGAAAAAACGGTTACCGTTACATTTCTGTGTGTCCTGGTCTGTGTTTAAATAAGAAATCTATTTATTCTTATAAGCATTTACAGATTGTACTGTTTCCTATGTGCTTATAGTGGAACATGTTTACTTTTTTTTTTCTGGACAATCATTTTAAAACCGTTTGACACGTATACCTGGCTTATTTCAAACAAATTAGGAAAGCAATAAGCTTTTCTTAAAAAGATGACAATGAACATGAAGTTAATGCTGGTGGAGTTTTATGATGATTAAATGAGTATGTAATTATTTAATCCGGGCAAGAAAAGTCTTAATGCAGTCGATCATTTCCCTGCCTAAAGATTGTGCTCCTTTCTTAGGATGGGGTAAAGGCTCCTTTTTCTTGAGAGCATTAGATATTATTGGGCTGTGCCTAAAAGATCTAAATATCTGATGAACAATTTATATTGCTTGACCCTTGGATGATGCTGTAGGCTGAACAAACTGTGCAGGCTGGATTGGCTAATTAATTTGTATCACCAATGTGTCTTAGGCTGGGTTCACATTTGCTGCAGCCACAGTTCACAGCATGGGGTCCAATACGTCCCTATTTACTGATTCAGGGGCGAATCGGGTCCGAATATTTATCTGAATTCGCAGCTGAATCGGAACCAAAGATGCACAGAACTCTTTTTAGTTTTCAATTTTTTTTATTGAATTTTTTTAGAAAAGAACATAGAAGGTATAAAAGCAATAAACAGTGGTACATCAGTCCCAATTGTCCTCCAGTAAGAAAATAAATATTCTACAAAAGACAATCGTGATTCACTGTGGCAGGGCTCTTTTTAAATCTGCACCGCGGCTGCCCGGAGCTGTGTGAACCAGCTCAATTTAGACGGAGTGCTGGGGAAACCCGCATTCAATTGGCATGTATGTGTGCCCAGCCTAAGTGCATGTCCAGCCTTTGCAAAATCATTAATTGCATCACTAATGTAGGAAACTGCATTGTAACAGTTTACTCTTTATTTTTTAAGCCAAGAATTTTGTCTTATTTTTTTTTGCACTGTGTACTCGTAATAAGAACATTTTAACGTGAAGTAAGGGCACATAGAACATTTGAAAAGGATTATAGAGAAATATTTCCAGCAGATATAATATAAAACGCATAAGAATGTTATTTCTGAAAATGTCCACAGGTGCAGTGGAGATTACTTGTTTATGCTGGTTCATGTAATTCACATTGTGGAAACCTTTTGGCCAAAAATAAACTGCCAGCATCCATAGCTTGCATTCCTTCTGGAAAACTGTACATTTTTATTGGTCTAATTTTCTACTTTATTTGTTTGTATCTTAAGTGATTCCATAATTTCTAAATTACCTTTGTGAAAAACCATAGTAAACCACCACTAGTAACTAAATCAGAAGAGTTAGGCACAATAGTTTGCTTATGAACTCCTTTTCTTTCAGGTTGTACTTGTGACAATTTGCCTCATGGTATTGGCCAAATAGATGAATAATTTACTATCTTTGCTTAACACTGAAAGAATTGATGGCGGTGAAGGTTAACACATTTTTGCAGGTTTCATTAGCTTTTCATTGTCATATGTTTGTGTCTCTAGCTGGAATAAGCCTTGCAGGAGATCCCAGTCTTGGGAACTAATTACTTGTGCCGATTGCCATTCTGATGAATAGACCCTCATTGTATCATTCCCTATAGACCTGGAGCAGTGTGTGATTCACAACTGCAGTCTGCCTGAAATTTGATAGTAATTTTAACAGATAAATGTAAGAAGGCAGAATGATGAAGTGCCCAGGCAGTCTATTCAGGCTATCATAGAAGCACACATAGCCAGCTGGGCTCCACTTTTTCTAATCACTAATTGGAACATTTCCGTTATTAATCGAGCTTTACGGGAGACCTTATCCTTTTTATAACTGTGGAGATTTAGTCAGGGAGTGTGTCCTCTGTTTGTTAGCTTTTTTTTTTTTTTTTTAACCTTTCTCCTTGTTTGGAATTGTACATTTTCTTTTATTAGGACAGACAAGATTATATTTTGTTTTTTAATATTTATCTGTAAATTTGGTTTTGTGTATTTTAACCCACTCACAACTGGCTATTATAATGAAATAGCCAGTCTGGGAACCTGTTGCTCTGAGAGAATATTCAAAATGTCTTTGTTTTGCACATGCACCTGCTAAGCACTTTTACGATGCCTGTGTGTAGACAGCACAGATCATAGGCAAAATGTAAAGAACTGATCAGAGTGGCTCTGTGTCTTGTGTTCATTATGAACCAATCACAGTGCTCGCAGGTGTAAACACTTGTTGTGTTTACACACAGCCAACCCTCCACTCCAGCCTTCCACTCATGATGGTAAAGAAAAGGAGAGGAAGGATTGCTGCTCAACACGCAAATGATTGTAAACACGAAAAAAGACGGCAGCAGCAGATTATCTAAACAATGGAAGCTTTGTATTTATTCAAGGTTGAGGGTTTTAAAATATTACTGATCACAAATGATTAGAGAAGGGATTTTTTATTGCTATTGATCATAATGCTTTTAAGAGAATCAGAGCAACATGCCCACACCAAACTTTTTACCTGAACTTCCCGTTTTAATACAATGCTGGCCTTTTATGCCAGGAGACAACTGCAGTCATTATTTATTAGAAACAAAAGTTTAGGTGATAGTTTATTGGAAATGAAAGGTACAGATAAGCAACCCAAATGTTGTCTCTATAAAGTAAAAAAATAAAAAAGTGGTTACTTAACCACTTTTTGCAATTAGGCACTGCGTTATTTTAACGGACAATTGCGTGGTCGTGCGGCGCTGTACCCAAATAAAATTGATGACCTTTTTTTTTCACAAATTGAGCTTTCTTTTGGTGGTATTTGATCACATGTGCGATTTTTATTTTTTGCGCTATAAACAAAAAAGGAGCAACAATTTAAAAAAAAAATAAAATTCACATTCTGCTATATGACCGTCTCAAAAAAAAAAATGTAGAAATCAAATTTTTTTTAACATTTTAGGCCAATTAGTTTTCTGCTACATATTTTTGGTAAAAAAAAAATCACAATAAGCGTATTTTGATTGGTTTGCGCAAAAGTTATCGCGTCTACTAACTACGTGAAAGATTTGTAATTTTTTATTTTTTTACTAGTAATGGTAGTGATCTGCGTTTTTTTTTTTTTTTTTTTTTATTGCATGTCTACGACATTGCGGCGGACAGATCGGATCTCTAACTGACATTTTTGACACTTTTGGGGGTACCAGTGACATTACTACAGTAATCTGCTAAAAATATGCATTGTTACTGTAATAATGACACTGGCAGTGAAGGGGTTAACCCTGTGGGTGATTAAGGGGTTAAATGTGAGCCTAGGGGAGGGATTCGAACTGTGGGGGGCCGTGGCTTCTAAAATGACCATAGAGACATGTGATCCTATATAGAAGGATCACATGGGCTCTATGACCATTCCAGGGAGAAGAACGGTCGGCTGTATTACAACAGCCGACTGTTCTCCTCTCTTAGCAGGGAGTGATAGCGGCTTCCCCTCTGACAATTGATAAATGATATATATATATATATATATATATAGATATATATATATATATATATATATATTAGTACGCGGTCGGCAAGTGGTTAAAACCAACGAAAGAAAGCTCTGTCTTTTGCAAAAGAAACATGAAAAAGTAATTTGGGTAGTGGTTGTAAACCCTTAAATATACCAGCGAAGTCACTAACCTCAGGTGATACACAGATAATGAAATCCTCCTACTTAAATTGTACCTGTTTATCTGCAACCATTTCTCCTATAGAGCCTTCTAAATTAGAGATCAGATTTTTCTCAGCTCTACCAGACAGGGGGGTGACAAAGTGAGGGAATAGACACAACCCCTCCACACACTGACGTAGGGAAAAATACAGAGCTGAGATTGTAAGTCACCTGCTGTGTGCTAGAGGAAGGGAAGGGGGCTCCTCCCGGGAGACTGTTGTGTTGATTTAGAGTCTTATCAGTGACCTATGCAAATAGCCTAGAGAGGAGAAATCTGAGAGGATTTTTATGTCTGATATATACAACCATTTTAACTGTATTCATACCTAAACTTTGTTTCTCTTACGTCCTCCGACAGTCGCCGCCTCTTCATATTCGTCACATATGGGGGTATTAGACTTTGCTCCGAAGGAGTAGCTAGGCAACAGAATATGTTAACATTAAAGCTTTTAACATATCCCACCCTCAAGGGGTGGTCCCCTCAGTCAATACCCTCCTACTTCCTGCAACCATATCTCAGTTTTAATGTCTAGCTTGTCAGGAGTGGCTGGCTCTCTCTGTGCTGGGGCTTTCTGCCCCAGACTCTTTCTTCTTTTTAAAATTTTGTTTGAGTTTTCTCTCTACCTTTACTTAGCTGTTATTTTTGTCAGCGTTAGTTAGTTCTTCTGATGAAGAGGATCATGCGGACTGGGTCTCGGGCTGATCCCCCTGGTCGCAGGTCGTGGGTCAGTGGCTTCCCAGTCTGCCATCGAGCGTTCAGCCAGGTAACGCTCCTGGCACAGTGAACGACCCATCCCTGTTCGGTGCAGGGATGATTGGTGAGGTGGCTACCTCACTGGACGCTGTGCGGTTTCTTAACCCCCATTTTGTGCGTCTTGAATGCGACTCTCCCTGCCTCATGTGCAGCGGCTTGTTCGCCTGTGCGGGTCCCCCACGCCATGTGAGGTAAGTGTATTTATGTGGGGACCTGTCTGTCTGGGGGGGTTTCAGTCTGGGACTGTGTAACCTGCCTCTATTCACACTGCTTGTCTCCCTATCTCTCGGCTGCATGCTGTGGGCTGCAAGGGGGGGGGGGGGGGAGCTGTGTGACACTGTGTGTGTCAGCCTGGTCAGTGTGTGAAGCTGTGTGCTGTGGGGCATGTTTTTTTTTGGCATGTTTGGGCATATACAGCGATCGCTGCGGCGATCTGACATGTATTCTGATACTGGAATGTAATGTGTGTTTTAATGCACTGTGGAGCGGCGGTTTCGGCGCCAAACGGCGCCATTTTGCCTACACTCGCTCCGGCCGCATGTTTTACATGCATGGCGGCCATTTTCTTGTAGCCTCCATAGGCTTACATAGAGCGCCCTGGCAGCATCACTTCCTCTTTCCAGGAACACCGATCGAGGCAGCAGCAGCGGCGAGGGTCTCCTCAGGTTTTATCCTTCTGTTCTTGCTATCCATTGCCTGTGTTCAGTTTGCATATTCCCTGTGGGGGTCTTATTGTGCTTGAGTGTGGTGCGGTGGGCTGCGCTTGCCGCGCTTGCTTAAAAGGGGCAGTTAACCCTTTGTTGTCTGGCATTACAGGGGCAATGGATTCTCAGGAGGGCAAATTTCCTACAGCCTTGGTGGAAAGCCAGGGGACCGCTGTTTCCCCCCCAGGGGGGGATTTAGCCACTATTGTGGCTGGCCTTGCTGCTCAGGTGCAGATGCTGGTGGCTGCTCAATCTACTAAAAGGCCCAGAGTTGCTCTTTCCTCTGATTCTGAGGGTGAAGGTGATGGGGCTGTTATGGCGGGGGCCTCCTTATCGGGGTCCCGCTCCTCTCTTGATCTAGTGGGGTCCGAGGTGGAGGTTTAAGTTGAGGGGGTTAATTCTCCCCCTGGCTCGCCTGAAGAGCTTGCAATCATGGATGAGTTGATTGCTTCCATAAAGCAAACGCTGCGTTTGCAGGATGAAGTGTGTCCACCCGCCGCCTTGGCGGCTTATGGGACGCAGAGAAAACGCAGGACGCCGCAGGTTTTTCCCTGCAATGATGATTTTCAGCTCGCTGTTAAGGAACAATGGCGCAATCTGTGCAAACCTTTTGCGGTACCAAGTAGATTCAAGCTGCGTTATCCTTTTTCGCCTTCCACTGATGAAAGGTGGTGTGTGCCTCCCCCAGTGGATCACGCAATTGCGGTTTTAAACAAAGCCACTGCGATTCCTCCAGAGGATTCCCCTGTGTTCCGTGATGCCACGGATAGGAGATTGGAGTCTCTTGCCCGTCATACTTATTCTGTTACGGGTTCTATGCTTAAGGCTCTGTTTGCTTCTCTCATGGCGGCCCAGGCGATCGCAAGTTGGACGCAGATGCTTAGGCGCGTCCTAGTGGCCGATTCGGCCTCGCCGGCGACCCTGGATATGGTGGATCAAATCCACCAGGGTGTCATGTATCTGTGTGATGCGGACCTGGACCTGGTTCCGTTGGCTGCACGTGTGCACAGCGTGGCGGTGTTGTCTCGCCGCCTGGTTTGGTTAAAATGTTGGTCGGTGGACCAGTCTTCACGTAAGACCTTAGCCAATTTACCTTATGATGGGTCTCGCCTTTTTGGGGAGTCCCTGGATGTGTTGATTAAGGGGATCACCGGGGGTAAGAGCACTCTCTTGCCCCATTTCCCCAAGGCTAAGGGAGCTTCTGGGAAGAAGCATGCTAATTTTCGGCCCCCTCAGGGGTCCTTTCGTGCCTTTCGACCGCACTACAAGGGCAAGCCGTTCAAAGGTCAAGGCTCTCAGAAGAAGCCCTGGTCTGGTAAACAGAAGTCCGGCCAATCCGGATCTGCAGCCCATAACAGTTGGGCCTGAAGGGGTGCCCTCACCCAGTTTTGGGGTGGGGGGACGCTTGCTCGGTTTTCTACAGCACTGGTTGGCCCGTGTGCGGGACAGATGGGTTCAGGAAATCGTTCGATCTGGTTACAAGATGGAGTTTCTCTCTCGGCCGGAGAGCAGATTTTTTCCCTCAAATCTTCAACTGTCTCCAGAGCGTTTGCGGGACCTGCACCTGGCGGTGCGGGACCTGAGGGCTCAGGGAGTGGTGGTTCCGGTGCCTCATCGGGACAGATTTCGGGGGTTTTATTCCAATCTGTTCACCGTGCCCAGAAAGGAGGGCAAGGTTCGTCCAATTCTGGACTTGAAGGCTCTGAACCGCTCTGTGCGGGTTCGCAAGTTCCGCATGGAATCCCTGCGGTCGGTGGTGGCTGCCCTGGTTCCGGGGGTATTCATGGCCTCCATCGATTTGAAGGATGCGTATCTTCACATCCCCATTTTCGAGGGTCACCAGAGGTACCTTCGATTCGCCATTGCGGAGGATCATTACCAGTTCGTGGCGTTGCCTTTTGGTCTCGCCTCGGCTCCGCGGGTCTTCACCAAGGTGCTTGCACCGGTTCTGGCGTTATTGAGGGCCCAGGGCGTTTCTGTCCTGGGGTATCTGGACGACATTCTGGTTCGGTCTGCGACCAGCCAGGGTCTGGAGAAGGACCTGTCTGTCACGATGCAAACTCTGCAGGAGTTTGGTTGGACGATAAATTTTCCAAAGTCGACACTGAGTCCGTCGGTTCGTCTTCCCTACCTGGGAATGATTCTGGACTCGGTGCAGGCGAAGGTCTTCCTGCCGGAAGACAAACTCAGAACCCTCCAGGAGGAAGTCAGGTCCCTCAGGGACGTTCCGCACTCGTCTCTGCGGACGTGCATGAGATGTCTGGGATTGATGGTCTCAGCCTTCGAAGCGATTCCCTTCGCCCAGTTTCACACGCGGGGTCTCCAAGCGGAGATCCTGTCCAGGTGGGACGGGCGACCTCAATCTCTGGATCTTCAAATCTCGTTGAGTCATCGCACCAGAGGAAACCTTCTGTGGTGGCTCCAGTCCCCGTTGGTGTCCGGGGGCAAGTCGTTTCGTCCTGTCTCGTGGACGGTGATCACCACGGATGCCAGCCTGTCGGGCTGGGGTGGTGTTCTGGGCGTTCTGTCCGCCCAGGGGACTTGGTCGGAGGGGGAGTCTTCCCTTCCGATCAACATTCTGGAATTGCGTGCGATAAGTCTCTGTCTTCATCGCTGGACGGACCGGCTGCAGGGCTGCCCGGTTCGGGTGCAGACGGACAATGCCACGGCGGTGGCCTACATCAACCACCAAGGGGGCACCAGGAGTGCCCGAGTGGCTCGAGAAGTGGCCGACATTCTGTCTTGGGCCGAGACTCATGTCCCGGCGATAACGGCGGTTCACATTCCGGGGGTGGAGAACTGGCAGGCGGACTATCTGAGTCGCCAGACCCTGGATCAGGGGGAATGGTCTCTCCACCCGGCTGTCTTCCAGATGTTGTGCGCGAAGTGGGGTCTTCCAGATGTGGACCTGTTCGCGTCTCGTCTCAACAACAAGGTGAGAAGGTTCGTGGCAAGGACGTGCGACCCTCGGGCAGACGCGTCGGACGCGTTAGTGGCCCCGTGGCATCAGTACAGGCTGATGTATGCGTTTCCACCGATTCAGTTGCTGTCCAGGTTCCTTCTCAGGTTGCACTCGGAACGCAGCACGGTGATTCTTGTGGCACCGGCCTGGCCTCGCCGGTCCTGGTACGCAGACCTTGTGAATCTGGCGGTCGACGCCCCATGGCGTCTGCCTCTTCGAGACGATCTACTGTCTCAAGGACCGATTTACCATCCTGCTTTACAGTCGCTGGCTTTGACGGCCTGGCTGTTGAGACCGAGGTCCTGAAGGAGAAGGGTCTCTCTCCAGAGGTCGTTCATACTTTGATCAACGCGAGGAAGTCTTCCTCGGGGAAGGTTTATTACCGTACTTGGAAGGCCTATTTTGCCTGGTGTGAGTCCAGGGGGTTTTCACCCCGCACATACTCGGTTTCCCGTGTGCTGTCTTTCCTTCAGACGGGTGTTGATCAGCGTTTGGCGCTGGCTACGATAAAGGGTCAGGTGTCTGCGCTGGCCGTTCTGTTTCAACGTCCCGTGGCTTCCAACTCCTTGGTTGGCACCTTTGTTCAGGGTGTGCGGCATCTGGTTCCCCCTAGGAGGGATCCTCTGCCCCCTTGGGACTTGAATCTCGTTCTATCTGTGTTACAACGTGCTCCTTTTGAACAGATCAGGGAGATCTCGTTGTCTATGTTGTCCAAAAAGGTCGCCTTTTTGGTGGCGATCACTTCGGCTCGCAGAGTGTCGGAGCTGGCGGCTTTGTCCTGCAAGTCTCCGTACCTGGTTATTCATTTGGATAAGGTGGTCTTGCGACCTAATCCTTCTTTTCTTCCGAAACGAGTTTCGGAATTCCATCTTAATGAGGATATTGTCTTGCCTTCGCTGTGCGCGAAGCCTAAACATCCAAAGGAGGTGAGATTGCATTCTCTGGATGTTGTTCGGGCGATAAGGGTTTACCTTAAATCGACTGAGTCTTTTCGAAAGACGGACTCCTTGTTTGTTCTTCCAGAGGGTCCTCGGAAGGGCATGGCGGCTTCGGCCTCTACCATCGCCAAATGGATCAGGCAGACCATTGAACAGGCCTATGCTTTGCAGGGGAAGGTTCCTCCTGTACCTGTGAAGGCGCACTCTACTAGATCTTTGAGTACGTCTTGGGCCTGTCGTCATGGGGCTTCTGTAGCCCAGGTGTGTAAGGCGGCGACTTGGTCGACCGTGCACACTTTCACAAAATTCTACGAAGTAGATGTTCAGGCATCGGCGGATGCTTCCTTTGGCCGCAAGGTTCTTAGTGCGGCTGTTCCCTAGGGTCCCTTGTTGGGGACTCCTGGCTGTTGGGATAAGTTTTGTATCCCCTGGTTTTTTGTCTTTTCCTGGGTTGTTGCTCCTGTTGAGCACTTGTTTTTTACTGTTGCCCAGCTGGTTTCCTTCCTTTGGTAAGGTTCCTTTCTTTGATGCGGAGACTGCGTTGCCTTTTCGGCGCGGATGCGTTTCCCACCCCTCATGTTTGCACTGCTTTGGGACGTCCCCATATGTGACGAATATGAAGAGGCGGCGACTGTCGGAGGACGTAAGAGAAAACGGAATTTTTGTAAAATCTTACCTGTAAAATTCCTTTCTCTGAGTCCTCCGACAGTCGCCGCCCCCGCCCCTCTTTTGGGGTTTGGTTGTATACTCTACTGCTATTCCACTAAAACTGAGATATGGTTGCAGGAAGTAGGAGGGTATTGACTGAGGGGACCACCCCTTGAGGGTGGGATATGTTAAAAGCTTTAATGTTAACATATTCTGTTGCCTAGCTACTCCTTCGGAGCAAAGTCTAATACCCCCATATGTGACGAATATGAAGAGGCGGCGACTGTCGGAGGACTCAGAGAAAGGAATTTTACAGGTAAGATTTTACAAAAATTCCGTTTTTATTAGTTTTAGATAAAGCAGAACCCCTGCCAGGATTTACTGCTGTCCAGAACATTGTTAAAGTGGTTTCACTTTACTTTCAGTTCTAAATTCTCATAAATGGATTTTTAATACATACCTGTAAAATCCATTTCTTGAAGTACATCACAGGACACAGAGCTATACATCATAACATTTGAGTTATATAGCCACCTACAGTGCCTTGCAAAAGTATTCACATTGTTACATTACAGACTCAAGTTCAATGTTTTGTTAATCAGAATTTTATGTTATGGATCAGAACACAATAGTCTAAGTTGGTGAAGTGATTTGTCATTAAATATACACACCTTTTTTGAAAAGGCCCCAGAAGCTGCAACACCTAAGCAGGAGGCACTACTAACAAAACACTGCCATGAAAATCAAGGAACTCTCCAAAATAAGTGAGAGACAATGTTGTTAAGTACAAGTCAGGGTTAGGTTATAAAAAAATATCCAAATCTTTGATGATCCCCAGGAGCACCATCACATCTATCATTCATAACCAAATGGAAAGAACATGGCACAACAGCAAGCCGGCCAAGAGACGGCCGCCCATCAAAACTCATGAACCGGGCAAGGAAGGCATTAATCAGAGACACAACACAGAGACCTAACCCTGGAGGAGCTGCAGAGTTCCACAGCGGGGACTGGAGTATCTGTACATAGGACAACAATAAGCCATATGCTCCATAGAGTTGGGCTTTATGGCAGAGTGGCCAGAAGAAAGCCATTACTTTCAGCAAAAAACAAAATGGCACATTTTGAGTTTGCGAAAGGGCATGTGCTTGTGGGAGACTCCCAAAATGTATGGATCAAGGTGCTCTGGTCTGATGTGACTAAAACTGAACTTTTCAGCCATCAAAGAAAATGCTATGTCTGGCACAAACCCAACACATCACATCACCCAAAGAACACCATCCCCACAGTGAAACATGGTGGTGGCAGCATCATGCTATGGGCATGTTTTTTAGCAGCTGGGACTGGGAAACTGGTCAGAGTTGAGGGAAAGATGGATGGTGCTAAATACAGGGATATTCTTGAGCAAAACCTGTACCACTCTGTGCGTCTGGATCTTCCTTGTCTTCATTTGTGCAGCATGCAAGCTGGACTGGCACCTAACTTGAGGGATCATTAAAGGCTACTCACCTGGAGCAGGGCTACAACATGTTTATCAGCATATCTACTTGAAGCTGAGGGAAAGTTCAGGTCCATTTATTAAAGTGAAAGGCAAGTCAAAACCTAACTAAGCCTAATTCTACTCCCACTCCCATTCTACGCCTATTCTATCCACCATGTAAAAAAAAGATGCCTATACTTAACCTTTTCAGAAGTCACTCGGTCTGGTCACAAGATCTCTCCAGCTCCGGCTTCAATGTAGAGGAGAGATTGTCCACAATGGCTGCTAAGCCTGAGAAATGACATCACCCATCGACTTATATAGGGTATCTGTTATCGGCCATCCCTCCTCTACACTGATGTCAGGACTGGGAGCTATTCATGGGTGGGAATAGATTTAAGCTTAGTTAGGTTTTGACTTTCCTTCCACTTGAAGTCCAGTCGTTGTAGAGGTATGTTCCAGGGGTTGTCAAAAAAAAAATTAACTTGAAACCAAGTTTTTGTTGGGATTTAGGTTGCTTAAGGCTACATTCACACCTGAGCGTAGCGTTTTTTACTGCGATTTAACCACGATTTTTACCGCGATTTACAGGCGTTTTTTGATTGAATATATATCCATGGAAAACGCCTGTAATCTGCCCAAAAAGAAGCTCATGTACTTTTTTGAGCGTTGGGCGTTTTGTATACAGCGTCAAAACACTCAGATGTGAACAGGGGCCATTGAAATGAATAGGATTTGTCTTGTTGGGCGTTTTGAGAGCTGATCCTAGAGCAGAAAAACTCCCCAAAAACGCCCCAAAACGCCTAGATGTGAACGGAGCCTAAGAGAGTGTCCAGTAAGTGTTTGTATTTTCTAGAGAGTTGTATTTATTTATTTTTTTTAGCAATTGAAGTAATCTAAAATTTTGCTTTTAGAGGGAGAAATGTATTATTGGATTGATCTGTGAATTTCTCCATGGCCATATTAAAGGGAAGTGGTTGTTTGATATTAACATCAACTTAGAGTTTAATATATGGAAGACCCTTGTGATTCCTCTGAGAGTGTGAAGTTTTGTGGACTCTGGGAAGTCTGAGTTGTTCCATGAGGGGATAAAAATGGATTGATGGCTATTCAATACACTGCAAGGCTGGATTTTGTGCCATGCTAACTATTTTGTATACAGAAGGTGATACTCAATGACCTCAGTGTGTAGGAATTCTTTGATTATGGAGGCCATAACAAATTATGTGGTATCATGTTTTGATTAAGTTCGGTATCCATATACATTGAGGTGCCATGAATCCAATCCCTGATGTATCTAGTAAGCAATGCCATGTTGTACAATCCAAGGTCAGGAAAATTAAATCCCCCATTCATGGTAGGCTTTTGCAATGTGTGCAGGCTTTTTGTTCTCATACTGCCCCAAATGAGCTCTCAAAACATCCTATAAATATTTTTTAAGTCATAATATTGAGCTATATGGGGAGGACCTGGATGGTGTAGAACATTTTGGGAAAGGCTACTATTAATCTAATTCTGCCCATTCAATTTTAAAGTGTGTCCAAGTAGAGTATCTTTAGTTGAACACCGAAAAGTGGAGGCATTCATCTCATATAAGTTATAAGGATTTTTTGTTATAGATAATCCAAGTTGGAAATGACCAAGTAGGGAAGGGGCTTGCTAATGGCACCGGTGGAGTGCCCTTCCAGCATACTGACCGTTGCAGAGTCTTTGCCCCCCCCCCCCATACACCCGCTAAACCCCGTCGGTCTTACCATACACCCCTCACCTTGTCGGCCTGTCTGTGTGTGCTGGGATGCGGTTTGGTGTCCTCCGGAGAGGGGACCATTGGAGCCGTGCCGTGAAGCTCAAGGGGAGAGGAGACGCCGCAGAAGCTGCAGACGCCTGGAGGACACGTGTGCCCGGCGCGTAGTGAGTAAAGAACCTGGACAAATAAGATCTCCCTGAGCCGAACGGAGAACCGGCTGGAAGACCAGACGCTCGGAGGCAGGGGTGAAGTGAGCTCAGTAGCCCTCGGGAGGTCGGGTGAGGTGAGAGGGGTAATACCCCCCCCCCCCCCTTAAAGTTTAAAATCAGATACACATTAAGCAATAACATTAACGATAGAGCAAAAACAAGATTGCCAGATGTGATGAACTTATTGAATGGAAACTGATACTAGAGCTGAGGAGACTGCATAGTGAAATTGATATAAAAACAGATTGTTGTCTGTGATGAATCTTAATAGCTCTGGGTAATTAATATGTATGACACCTATTAATCAAGCTTAAAACATTTCTGTGGACTGTTGCCATTGCTGGAGAGGGTACTTTGTGAAATCAATGTAAAAACAAGATTATTATCTTTAAGAGATCTAAACTGAGCTGAGATTTTTACCGGTAGGACGCCTACTAAATATGCTGAATAGACTCAGGTGAACCTATGGGTAGAAATAGGTGCCATTTTGGGAGAGATTACCTGGAGAAGCTAATGCGGTAAAACCAAAACACAAACAATATAAATTGTCGAGTTATAATCTGATTGACTTTGAAAATCTCATTTATACTCCGTATATATTGGGAAAAACTTTGCCGCACAAATTTTCACCGACATTGCGGAGACAGACTGGGCTTAAAATCCTGTTTGGGAATTTTCATTATTTTTTTCTCCTTTCTTCTTTGTTTTTTCTTTGGAAAAGTGAACCCCCGTTAGAGCTGCAGGTATAAGGCATAAAGTAGAAGCAGAGGCAAATAGGGGGAGAACTAATAAAGTTCCTATCGAAGTGAAAGGCACTGGGTTATAAAAATCTTACTACATTAAAAATGGCTGAAAAGATGAAAAATAAAACAAGACACGAGAGGAAAACCACCTAAATTAAGTGCCAGCTCTGGGTCTATAAAAAACTATATGACCTCAGAAATAACAATAGAAAATAAAGAGAGACAAAGTTTCAACAAAACCAAAAAATACTAACGATGGCAATAAAAAAACCCGCAATCAGAAAATAACAGAAACAAGGGAGGAAATTAACAACGTCCTGCCCAAAGAAGACGTGCAGATGGAGTTTGTACAGATGGATAAAAACTCTGATACAAGCAGAGAGGAAGAGCGAAGAATTAAAAATCAACTCCCCACAAGGGACGAAATAAAGGAAATGTTCACTAAGTTTGGAACAATCTATTAAGAAAGAAATGGCAATTTTACACTGAGATTTGGGACAAATGTTAAGAGTTGAAGAGGTGGAGGATAAAATGACGGCCCAGGAAAGCGAGCTGAAAACACTTAGAGGAAATGAGGAAAACAGATAGTACAAAGAAATCTATCCTATAAATTAGAAGATCAGGAAAACCGAGATAGAAGAAAAAATTTAAGGGTCTGTAGATTACCAGAATTGGGGCAAGAATTTTGACAGAAAATTTGACAGAGATGCTGGAAACAGTGTTCAACCCCCTACTAGGAAGAGAAGTAACAACAAAAATGGAAATCGAAAGAATACACAGAATTAGGAAACCACGAAATTCACCTAAAGAATCCTCAAGAGATGCTATAGTGAGGTTCCATCGATATCAAACAAGATCTCAGATATGGGAAAAATTAAAACGCCGCCCCCTCCTAAATTTAATACAAAGAAGCAGAGATGCATGTATATGCAGATTTATCACAGGAGTCGTTGGCGAGGAAGCGGATATTAAAACCGATGGTTGAAACACTAAAACAACATAATATACAATACTTCTGGGGTTTCCCAGCATGTTTAGGAGTTCAAAATGAGGGACAGACAGTAAAGTTAAGATTTCCGGAAGAACTAGAAAATTTTTGCGCAATTCTGAAAATCCCTAAGCCTGAGATCCCAGAATGGCCAACCTCAAACGACAAAAGAATGGAAGAAGATGAACAGTGGCATTTGAAGACCAAGAAGAAATGAATATAGTGCAGAAAATTTTTGAATAAGATAGGGGGAGGGTGGGGGGGAAAAAATAAAACAAAGGCAAAAGACTGGAGGGGACGCTGGGGGAACTGAAACGACTCTTCTTTAATATGGCTCCAGGGGAGAAGGACATGGAGCCAGGCGTTCAGGTGCGGAGTCCCACCCCAGGGAAGAAAGTCGATACAAGGAGGAAGGGACTTAATCGACTAAATAGGCCCAAAAGACGAGGGCCTAGGAACCCATTGGGGTGTAGGTATTTGGGGGGTGGAGGGGGGGAGGGTGTGAAGGGGGGAGGTACGGGGGTGGGATGGGAGATTGGGGAAAGACAACTACTGTCCTATACATTTTATATCCTTTTTTTTTATTATTCATCAAGAAAAATGTCTCTTTAATGATTAGGAAAGAAAGGTACAGAATCCCAAAATCAGGAATTAGATGATAGATATAAACTTTGTAACGTATAACGTCTGAGGTCTAAATTCCCCAGAAAAAGACAAAGAATTATGAAAGAAATTAAAAACATGGATGCCAATATAGTCGTCTTACAGGAAACTCATATCCCACACTCATCCAATACTAGGCTATACTCGAAGGCCCACCCAAGCTGGTTTTACGCTGATTCTACAACAAAAAAGGCAAAGGGGGTGGCCATAGGAATAGCAAGAGGAATACAGTTTACCCTGGAAGAGAGGATGACCGATAATGAAGGTAGATTCCTATTTTTGAAAGGTAAACTGTTTTTAAGAGAGGTAACCTTGGTAAATATCTACTGCCCAAATGATAAGCCTATGAAGTACCTTGGGAAAAATGTTAGATAAATTAGCGGAGTTCAAAAAGGGGTGGGTGATAGTGGCTGGAGACTTTACCTTCTGTTTTGACCCCGATGTAGACAATACGTCGAATACACAGAGAAGTAGAATATTACATCTGAAAACGATTAAAAAGAAGTTATTCCAATACCAACTTTTGGATGCATGGAGAGTGTTACATCCAAGAGAACGGGATTATACATTCTAC
Source organism: Pelophylax lessonae (assembly GCF_965119305.1). Taxonomy (NCBI): domain Eukaryota; kingdom Metazoa; phylum Chordata; class Amphibia; order Anura; family Ranidae; genus Pelophylax; species Pelophylax lessonae. Next base: position 668,138,557 of record NC_138768.1, on the reverse strand, counting down.
TCCTCTGTGCATAAGACTCACCCAAGGATCAACCATATATTGATTGAACACAGGGGCCTAGAGGCGGTGATGGAGGTTAAAATTGGGATTAAGACATGGTCGGATTATGCCCCAGTTAAGATGAAGTTGAAAATAGCAGGGGGGCAGATCAAAAACAACACCTGGAGATTAAATGAGGAATTATTGAGAGATTAAAAAATGGGGAGAAGAAATAGAACTATACTTTCAGATAATTGAAAAGGAAGATACCCCAAAAAATATAATATGGGAGGCCCAAAAAGCTTACAGTATATGAGGGGGATTTTAATCTCTAAAAGAGCCAGGAGGAAAAAAAGAGAGAGTGGAAAAAAAAAAAAGACAGACTGATAAAAGACATCTATGATCTAGAACAACGACATAGACACACAGAACCTAGAGACTTAACATCAATTAGAAACAAGAAGAGAGGAACTAAAAGAACTATTGGTACAAGAAATAAGACAGGGTAATAATAAAGTCATTAAAGAGAACTATCAACGGAAAAACAAGATTGGGAAGAATCTGGCAAGGGTATTAAAAAAAAAAAAAAAGAAAACGATGAACTATATAGAGAAGATAAGAGATGGTAAGGGGGAAATAGTATATTCAACTACTGATATAGCAAAGGTGTTTCAGGATTACTATGGGAAACTCTATAATATTAAAGAATCAGTAGATAAGAAGGACTCGAATGAAATAAGTAAAATTCAACAATATCTAAGAGAGGCGAGACTTCCCAAAATACAGCAAGATGAATTAGACCAGCTAGAGGCCCCAATCACAGAGGAAGAAATAAAAAGGGCCCTTAATACTACAAAGTCAGGAAAAAGTCCCGGACCAGATGGATACACAGTGAACTATTATAAAAAATATGAAGACCTATTGATACCCAAATTAAGATTACTTTAATGACTTAGGTCGAGTGTATGAAATGAGTAAAGAAGCCCTTTTAGCTTCAATTACAATAATCCCGAAGGAAGGAAAAGATATTACAACATGTTCAAGCTATAGACCTATTTCGTTATTAAATATAGATACAAAACTTTTCCCAAAAGTACTGGCAACCAGGCTGAAAAGCCTGATGACGAAGTGGGTACATAGTGATCAAGTAGGTTTTATACCAGGGAGACAGGGAAGAGACAATGGAGTAAAAACACTTCTATTTATGCAACAGATGGTCAGGAGTGGATCCCAGGGACTAATACTGTCAATAGATGCTGAAAAGGCATTTGACAGAGTAGGCTGGGAATTTATGACTAAAACTTTGGAGGAATTAGGGATTGGAGTAAAAATGATGGCCTGGATAAAAACACTGTATAGCCACCCTACAGCCAGGGTGAGGGTAAACGGGATCCACTCCCAACCGTTTGGGATGTCTAATGGAACGTGGCAGGGATGTCCTTTGTCCCCGCTTTTGTTTGTCCTTTCTCTGGAACCACTCCTAGCAACAATATGGAGGTGTCCAGATGTAACGGGAGTAACGGTTGGAGATGTGGAACATAAAGTAGCCGCTTTTGCGGATGACATTTTGTGCTACATTACCAATCCAAGAATTACTCTCCCAAACCTGATGGAAATTCTAAAGAAATATGGAGAACTTTCTAATTTAAAAATCAACCCGGTAAAATCAGAGATCTTAAATATTAACATTAAAAAAAAAAGGAAGAAGAAAAATTAAGATTGGAATTCCCCTTCTCTTGGAAAACTACAGGTCTAAAATATCTGGGAATTACACTAACAGAACCCGAAAATCTATATAAAGAAAACTATATACCATTGCTAAACGAAGTTGAATAGGATCACTCATAGACAGTTATCCTGGATAGGAAGAATTAATATTATCAAGATGGCCTACAAATATCAAATGTTACCAATACCGATTCCTCAAATATATTTCAAAACGTTGAAATCTCTAGTATCCAAATTTATTTGGAAAAAGGGAAAACCCAGAATACAATATACAGTATTAACTAAGGGCAAGAATCAAGGAGGGCTAGCGGTTCCAGACTTCAAAAAATATTACGATGCAACACTAATTTCACGAGTGATGGAATGGGCGAAGTTAAAAAATGAAAAAAGTTGGGTAAAATAGAATGCCTTTCGAGCAAATCTGTTGTTTTGGAAAACACAAGAACAGTATCTCAAATATTTTTAAAATACTTGGTGGACTTGATGGGTCCGACGATACTGCCATACATTGAAAGATGGGAAAAGCAAATGGCACGGAATAAAGATTATAATTTAGGAAAAAGTTTAGACTAATACACAGTTCTTCAGTAGATGTGAACACAGCGGAGATGAATTAAAAAATACATCGCAAGATGGTACAATACCCCAGACAGAACCCATAAATACCAAAAAGAGAAATCAAAATATTGTTGGAGGGGTTGTTTAGAAGTTGGCACAATGGCCCACCTATTGTGGGAATACCCAAAAATTAAAACCTTTTGTAAGGAGGTTCTAGCTCAAATTAAAGAAATTACGAAAATAGAGATAAAAGAAGATCCTTGGTTCTGTCTTTTCCACGGTAAAAAAAGTTCAATAAAACAATACAAAGTGACACTAATCTCCCACTTGATGAACGCTGCAAAGGGTCTGATCCCTTTATTTTGGCAGAAAAACGAAGCGCCGACTTTAGGCGATTGGGTAAAAAGATTAGAAAAAATAAGAATATTGAAATATCTAAAAGAGTGGGAGGAAGACAAGACTATAGAGTGGGAAGATATCTGGGAGGATTGGATAGACTTTAAGAAAACAAAGGGATATACCAAATGGAACAAGGAATAAGCAATAAGAAAAGAGATCTGAGGGAGTAGTTCGGGGAAATGTAAAGGGTAAAATGGGGAGGGTGGGGGGTGAAAATAAAATCGGGTGATATACTGTTTTATATTTGACAAGAATTTGTAACCTTTTTGTATTCTGAAAACAATAAATACATTTATATAAAAAAAAAATGACCAAGTAAAAAAGTATGGATTGTTCCAAGGGGTCTCAACGCTGTTTGGTTAAAGTGCTTTTTGATTTGTCATGTTTGATGATGTAACCAGAGTTTATACCAAACTATTTAATAAGAGATATATATTTCTCATCTGGAATCCTCCCTTCCCAATATACTGAGAGCAGGTCATCTGAGAAGGTTGTCATTTTGATAGTTTTTGGCCTGTAGGTATTTAGGCATGTAGGCAGGGATTCCAAAAATGAGAACCCAATGTAAGAATGAGGATAGGGAAGAGGGGACAGTCTTGTCCTAATGGTTTTTTGTAGGGATTATGGTAGATAGAAGAGCTAAAATTTTGGCCAAAAACCCTAGTAGAAAGTGTGTTGTTCAAAAGGGACCATTCGGTTTGGACAACGTTTTCTCAGCATTGAGTCTTAAAAGCATCAGTAGAGGTAATGAGGAAGGTCGTCGTTTTGCTTGGACTGTGGTGAAAACCTAAGGTGGAATGTTTGTAATGAACAATGTAGGCATGTGGCTTGGTATACCGTCTGCCATGTATTTACTGTAGCTACTAATTTATAGTCTGTGTTTGGTATTGGGGCAAAGTCGGCTGGTACCTTTGATAAACAGCCTCAAAGCATGATGTTTCTACCTCTGTGCGTGACTGTAAGGATAGTGGTGGTAGGGTCATAGTCAGTATTTTTCTTCCTCTAAACGCAGTGAGTCGAGTTATTGCTAAATAGCTAAATTTTGGTCTCATCTGACCACAGCACTTTCTCCCAATCCATTTCTGAATCATTTAGATGTTAATTGGCAAACTACAGACAGGCCTGTACATGTGCCTTCTTGAGGAGGGGTACTTGGCGGGGTCCTACATGATTTCAATTCATGGCGGTGTATTGTTGCTAATGTTTTTTTTTTTTACTCTGGCCTCAACTGCCTTGAGATCATTTACAAGCAGCTCCTGTGTAGTTCTAGGATGATCCCTCACTTTTCTCATCATCCTTACCCCATGAGGCAAAATCTTGCACGGAGCTTCAGATGAAAGGCAATTAATGATTATTTTGTATTTATCTTACGTCCTCTGACAGTCGCCGCCCACTCATACAGTCTTCACCAATGGGTATTGACCTCTTATCCACAGGAGCAAGCTCGGTATAAGACTTGTTAAAAACAAAGTAATTTACATAGACACACCTGTAGGGGGCTGTCCCACTGGTCCTATACCCCCCTGCTATCAGCATTCCCAACTCAGTTTGTCTTCTGCCTAGTTAAAGAGTAAGATAGGCTATCCCTGTGCTGGGGCTATGGTCTCAGCCTTTCTTCTATTTACTACTTTTATTTTCTGCAAAGGTGTTTTTCTTTGCACTATTAGTTTTTTATTTGTTTCTGCGCTTAGTCAGTTCTTCGGAAGACTACAGCATTTGCGGAGCTGGGAATCGGACTGATCGTCATGGCATTCCAGGACAGAGGATCTTAGGGAATCCCAGCCCGCCATTGAGCGTTAAGCAGGCTATGCATGCGCCCTGGCCTAGCAAACGACCTGCCCCTGTCCTCAGGGGCAAAAGCCAGCGAGATAGCTACCTCGCCGGGATGTCTCAACAAGCGGGTTTGACCGTGCGACACATCCTATTTTGGCTGCCGGCCCCCCGCCATCTGGGGTGGGGGGTTCCCGCGATCTAGAGGCGCCCACGCCATATGGAGCAGTAAGTAACTTCTGTGTGGGGCCTCTGTCTGGGGATTACATTCTGTTTGTGTCTGTTTCCCCTCATGTCTGTGTCCGGGGCTCGCATCCCTCCTGGTCCCTGCGGGGGCTTCTAAGAGCATGTTATGCTGTGTGGGGGTCCCTAACCCTGTCCGCGCTGTTAGTGTGTGATTTGGGGGTACAGGCATGGTGGTGCGGACCGCTGCAGTGTAAAAACCATGCGTCCCCCATTTTAGGTGTGGGCAGCTGCACTGGCCTCACTGTGGCCACTTCTGCAGCTTCTCTATGTAGTGTTTTGGCGCCTTCGGGCGCCATCTTGTGTGTGGCAATGTTTTTTCTTGCACATGTTTGGCGGCCATTTTCCTGGAGCCTCCCATTCATTTACATAGGCAACCATTTTCCCTTAGGCCTTGTTGATCCTCTAGCGGTGTGACATCACTTCCTTTCCTGCATGAAGAGGGATCGTTCAGCAGCGTGGTAACACTCCTGGGGGTCTTTTTTGCTGTTTTTGGGGCTATTCCTCTGCTTTCGGTGCCTTTCCTATCTCAGTGGGATACTTTAGATTGCAACTGCATTGCGGTGGGACGCCGCGATCGCGTCTTAAAGGGCCAGCATCCTAGTCATTGTCATGGAGTCCCAGGGCAGCAAATTTCCCCCAGCCTTGGGTGAATGACTCAGGTACTCCTGATTCTTCTCCTTCTCTTGCTGCTGCACTTGTAACTTTAGCGTCCAAGGTGGACTTGTTGATGTCAGAACGGGCTTCTAGAAAGAGACTTAGGCCTTCGCCTTCCTCTGATTCTGAGTCTGATATGGTTGCCTTGGACAGTGTACCCCCTGAGGGGTCTCAGTCCTTTCCTTCTGATAGGGAGATGGAGGAGAACGATGGGGTTGATTCTTCCCCTGAAACAGCCAAAGAACGCGCTGCTGTGTCTGCGCTTATTGCTTCTATTAAGGATACACTACATTTAGAGGATTAGCCCAACCCGCTGGGTAAGCAGTCTTCCTTTGGGACTCGCAGGACCAGTGTTAATTTCGGCAGCAAATTTCAATTTAGTTTCAGTCTTAGTTTTAGGACTAAAATGGCATTTGAGTTTTAGTCCCATTTTAGTCTTCTGCAAGTGTTTTCGTTTTAGTCGTATTTAGTCAACTAAAACTCCAGTACATTTTAGTCGACTAAAACATCTTACGTTTTAATCGACTAAAACGTCCTACATTTTAGTCGACTAAAACTCATTTTAGTCATCTAAATGGTCATGGTCAGGTCAGAGAGGAGGCCTGTAATGCTGCTGCCTGCACACATAGTGCTGCTCAGAGTACTGGATGGGGGTCTCAGGTTTAAGGGTGGTCTCTGGTCTGACTCTGAACTGAAGTTGTTGAACAGGATGGGCCGGGCGGGCCTCAGCGGCCTATATGCACGCACACAGTCCTGGATGGATGGCGGAATCCGATGCCAGTGGTGACTGGTGAGTGGTCTGAGGGGACTCAGGGAGGCAGTAATAGCTGTCCTGGCTGTTAACTCAGAGTGGGTGCTCTGCTCTGGCAGTGGTGATGGCTGGGTGCCAGTGCTGTGTGATGAGTCGGGCCTGGCGCTTCTGGCTGTAGTGCTGCAGTGCTCTGGTGAGGTCAGGTGACTGGTCTCGAGTCGACTCTCTTGTAGTAGTCCTCTCCTCACGTCGGACGTCACGGGGCACGCCACGCCCGACGCCACACAGGCGGAGCTCTGTGAAACCGGAAGCTGGGTAAACGTCCCTGCCTCACATTCTCGTTTAGTTTTCGTTCGTTAACGAAAACGGATTTGATTTTCGTCATAGTTGTCGTCATTTGACGAAAATGTGCTATACTTTGCGTCTCGTTTTCGTCATTTGAAAAATGGCGGTGACGAAAATGTTTTTGTTGACGAAATTAACTCTGCTGTAAACTCCATTGGCTGTAATGTCATTGCACATATTACCTGAATATATTACCAGCATTAAATATTAGGGAAAAATATAAGAAAAGCCTTTTTCTTAATTGTTTAGTTTTCAGCAGCTTAGTAGATGCTCCTTATTTATGCGTATGCGGTGGTGCAATACATGTTTAAACTTTAATGTGCTATTATTACATGTTCTGGATGGAATTGTGTTGCCGATATAGAAATGGCCAGCAGAGGACTGTTAATTTTGATGTCAATTTTTTATTTAGTTTTAGTTATAGTCTTATGACTAAAACGCCATTTTCGTTTGTCGTATTTTAGTCATCTGAATTGTTTTAGTCGTATTCTAGTCGACTTAAATTGTGTTAATTTAGTCGACGAAAACGTTTTAGTCGACAAAATTAACACTGCGCAGGACCCAGAAGGCAGCACAGGTGTTTCCCTGTCCCGCTGAGTTTCACGAAACGGTGAACGAACAATGGCGTAATTTAAAGCGCCCTTTTGTGGTACCAAAACAGTTTTGGTTCCGTTACCCTTTAACGTCTCCTATGGATTCGCGCTGGACTGTGTCCCCTAAAGTAGATCACACTGTGTCCATGTTGAACAAGGCCACTCTTATTCCCTCGGAGGATTCTCCGGTGTTTAGGGACCCTACAGATAGGCGGGTGGAATCTTACTCGCCACGTTTATATGGTGGCGGGTTCTTTGCTGAAGCCCATCTTCGCCTCTGTTATGGTCTCTCAGGCTGTGGCTGATTGGGCCCGGGTGCTCAAACGCACTATAGAGGTGGATTTTGCCCCTCCGACTACTGTGGAGATGGTGGTTTTGTACCTGTGTGATGCGGCCTTGGATGAGGCTCCTCTAGTAGCACCGCTGTCTGGTGTCGCGGTGCTAATCTGTCGTCTGGTATGGCTGAAGAGCTGGTCGGCTTACCAGTCTTCCAGAAAGACGGTGTCTGACATTCCTTATGCGGGGAATCGTCTCTTTGGGGAATCCCTGGACGAATTGGTTAAAGGGGTCACTGGGGGCAAGAGCTCTCTGCTGCCCCAGAACCCCAAGGGCAAATTTTTCTGCAGTAAGCGGGGCCCTTCCTTTAAACCGAATCAGGGGTCCTTTCGTGCCTTCAAGGCCCAGGAAAAGGGGAAACCCTTTAAGGGTCACGGTGGTCAGAAGAAGCCCTGGGCGGGTAGGCCGAAACCAAGCCACGCTGGCTCAGCAGGTCCCTCCGCCTCAACCTGAAGGGACGCCCTCACCCATTCCAGGGGTGGGGGGACGTCTGCGCGGTTTTCTGGAACCTTGGCTGCTCCGGATTCCGGACAGGTGGGTTCAGGAAATCATTCGATCAGGCTACAAGATCGAATTCCTTTCGCGTCCAGCGGACAGATTCTTTCCCTCAAATCTTCATTTGACCCCAGATCGGTTGCGCGATCTTTATTGGGCGGTTCAGGATCTCCTCGCCCAGGGGGTGGTTGTCCCGGTGCTTCATCGGGACAGGTTTTGGGGGTTTTACTCTAATCTGTTCACTGTGCCCATAAAGGAGGGCAAGGTACGTCCGATTCTGGACTTGAAAGCTCGGGAGATTTCCTGGCTTCCATCGATCTCAAGGATGCGTATTTACACATCCCCATATTCGAGGGTCTTCAGAGGTTCCTCTGGTTCGCAATCGCAGAGGAACACTATCAGTTTGTGGCGTTACCTTTCGGTCTCGCTTCGGCTCCAAGGGTGTTTACCAAAGTGCTGGCTCCTGTTCTGGCCCTGTTGCGGGCGCAGGGGATTGCGATCTTGGGGTATCTGGACGATCTCCTGTTAAGATCGAGTGCCAGCCCAAGTCTATTACGCGATCTGTCAACTACCGTTTAGACGCTCCAGGAGTTCGGGTGGACCATCAACGTTCAGAAGTCGACCTTGTCCCCTTCTGTTCGTCTCCCTTACCTGGGAATGGTCCTGGACTCTGCCCAGGCAAAAGACTTTCTGCCGGAGGACAAGCTCCAGACTCTGCAGAATGAGGTAAGGTCCCTCAGGGACAACGACTCCTCATCGCTCAGGACCTGCATGCGGTCCCTGGGGTTGATGGTATCGGCCTTTCGAGGCAATACCGTTTGCACAGTTCCACACGCAATCTCTTCAAGCGGAGATCCTGGCCAGATGGGACAGACTTCCTCAATCCTTGGAAAGGAGGATATCTTTGAGCTGCCACGTCAGAGTGGATCTTCTCTGGTGGCTCCAGTCTCCGGCTCTGACGGAGGGAAAATCTTTCCGCCCGTTGTTGTTGACGGTAATCACCACGGATGCCAGCCTGTTGGGCTGGGGTGGCGTTCTGGGGATTCTGTCTGCCCAGGGCACTTGGTCGGAAGAGGAATCCTCCCTGCCAATAAACATCTTGGAACTGCGAGCGATCAGACTGTGCTTGCTCCGTTGGTCGGATCATCTTCGGGGCTGCCCTGTGCGGGTGCAGACGGACAACGCTACTGCTGTGGCTTACATCAATAACCAAGGGGGCACCAGGAGTGCCCGGGCGGCCCAGGAAGTGACCAAGATTCTGGCTTGGGCCGAGACACACGTCCTGGTGATTTTGGCGGTTCACATTCCAGGTGTGGAGAATTGGCAGGCCGACTATCTGAGCCGCCAGACTCTGGACCAGGGAGCATGGTCCCTACACCCGGAGGTGTTCCGGATGCTGTGTGCGAGATGGGGAACCCTGGATGTGGATCTGTTCGCATCTCGGCTAAACAACAAGGTGGGAAGGTTCGTGGCAAGAACGCGCGACCCGCTGGCAGACGCCTCGGATGCGCTGGTGGTGCCTTGGCATCAGTATCGCCTGATTTATGCCTTCCCCCCCCCCCCGATTCAGTTGTTGTCCAGGTTCCTTCGCAGGTTGGTTTCGGAACCGAAGTTGGTGATTCTGGTGGCCCCAGACTGGCCGCGCCGGTCTTGGTACGCGGACATCATACAACTGGTCATCGAGCCTCCATGGCGACTCCCATTACGGGACGATCTGCTGTCTCAGGGGCCGATTTTCCATCCTGCTTTTCAGTCGCTGGCTTTAACGGGGTGGCTGTTGAAAGCCAGGTCTTGAGAGATTGGGGTCTCTCGTCGGCGGTCATTCCTACCCTGCTCAAGGCTAGGAAGGCCTCGTCCGGTAAGATTTATTACCGTACCTGGAAGGCTTATTTTGCCTGGTGTGAATCGAGGGGCATCCATCCTCGCTCCTTTTCGGTGGCGAGGGTGTTAGGCTTCTTACAATCTGGTGTGGACCAGCGTCTTGCGTTGGCCACGATTAAGGGAAATTTCTCTGCCTCTGCTGTCGAGAAAGGTTGCCTTTCTGGTGGCAATCACATCTGCTCGCAGAGTGTCGGAGTTGGCGGCCTTGTCTTGCCTCTCCCCTTACCTGGTCGTTCATAAGGATAAGGTGGTCTTGCGACCTAACCAATATTTCCTTCCTAAGGTGGTCTCTGATTTTCACCTTAACGAGGATATTGTCTTACCTTCGCTGTGTGCGAATCCTAAGCATCCTAAGGAGTTTGCTTTGCATTCCTTGGATGTTGTCCGGGCGATCAGGGTCTACCTATCGTCCACTGAATCCTTCAGAAAGTCGGATTCTCTTTTTGTCCTTCCTGATGGACCTCGGAAGGGTTTGGCTGCGTCTGCTGCAACCATTTCTAGATGGATCAGACAGACGATTGTACAGGCCTATTCGATTAAGGAACGGGTACCGCCCTTCCCTGTCAAGGTGCACTCTACCAGAGCGGTGAGTGCGTCCTGGGCTTTCCGACATCAGGCTTCGGTGGCCCAGGTGTGCAAGGCTGCGACTTGGTCGTCTGTGCACACCTTTTCCAAATTTTACAAACTTGATGTTTTGGCATCGGCAGTTGCCTCCTTTGGCTGCAAAGTTCTGTGTGCGGCAGTGCCTTGAGGGGGCCCTGGTTTTGCAGGTCCCTGACTGTTGGGGTTGTTTCCCCCTTGTTTATTTGCTTTCCTGGGTTGTTTGCTCCAGTTGAGCTTTTCTGTTGCCCAGAGGGTTTACCTTTCTGTTCAGATAAGGTTCCTTTCTCTGACCTGGGTGCTGCGTTACCTTTGTGACGGTTGCGCTTCCCACCCCTTATGTCTACACTGCTTTGGGACATCCCATTGGTGAAGACTGTATGAGTGGGTGGCGACTGTCAGAGGACGTAAGGGAAAACTGAATTTTTGTAAAATCTTACCGTAAAATTCCTTTCTCTGAGTCCTCTGACAGTCACCACCCCGCCCCTCTTTTGGGGTTTTTTGGACTTTAACTGCTTGCTACCAAACTGAGTTGGGAATGCTGATAGCAGGGGGGTTTTGGACCAGTGGGACAGCCCCCTACAGGTGTGTCTATGTAAATTTCTAGTCTTATGCCTAGCTTGCTCCTGTGGAAAAGAGGTCAATACCCATTGGTGAAGACTGTGTGAGTGGGCGGCGACTGTCAGAGGACTCAGAGAAAGGAATTTTACGGTAAGATTTTCCAAAAATTGTTTTCTTCCATTTTTGAATAATCGCTCCAACAGTTGCCGCCTTCTCACCAAGTTTTCTGCTAATGGTCTTTTTGCCTATTCCAGCCTTGTGCAGGTCTACAATCTTGTCCCTGATGTCCTTTGACAACTCTTTGGGCTTGCCTATGATGGTGGTTTGAATTGAAGATAGAGATTCTGTGGAAAGGTGTCTCTTATACACATAGCAAGTTTTTGTTAGGAACACCTTCCTAAATTGACAGGACTAAATTGTGTACCACATGAGCACATACTGTAGTCTGTGGGAGCCAGAATTATTGTTGGTTGGTAAAGGATCAAATACTTGGTACTCTGAGCTACAATTAAATTTATAACATTTGTATCATGTGGTTTTTTTTTCCTGCATTTCTGGTTGATATTCAATCTCTTAACTACTTGCCGACCAGCCACCATAGTTTTACTGCGGCAAGTTGGCTCTATTACGCCAAACAACGTACCTGTACGTCGCTTCGTATAATGCAGTGTGGGTGCGTGCGCCGCCAGAGTTGCGCACATGTGCCGATTGGCCAGAGGGGGAGCCAATCAGCGGGTCCGGGGAACGTGATGTCCGTCGGCCACCCACGATCACTCCCCACGGAGACAGAACGGCAGCCTGTCTATGTAAACAAGACAGACTGCCGTTTCGTCAAAGATGAACACAGGGATCCTATTTTGCTACTATTTAGGTACACAAGTCTCTGTGTTAATCTAGTAAGTCAACCCCCTAGGGGCACACTTAACCCTTTGATCGCCCCTGGTGTTAACCCCTTCCCTGCCAGTGTCATTAGTACAGTAACAGTGCATATTTTAGCACTAATTACTGTAGTAATGTCACCAGTCCCCTCAAAAGTGTCAAAAGTTTCAGTTAGGTGTCTGATCTGTCCGCCGCAATGTCGCAGTCCCGCTAAAAATTGCTGATCGCCACCATTACTAGTAAAAAAAAATAACTAAATAAAAATTACATAAATCTTTCCCCTAGTTTTGTAGACATGATAACTTTTCTGTAAACCAATCAATATTCACTTATTGGGATTTTTTTTTTTTTTACCAAAAATATGTTGCAGAATATATATTGGCCTAAATTAATGAAAAAAAAATGATTTTTTTATTGGATATATTTTATAGCAGAAAGTAAAAAATATTGTTTTTTTTCAGAATTGCTGCTCTTTTTGTTTATAGTGTAAAAAATAAAAACTGCAGAGGTGATCAAATGACACCAAATGAAAGCTCTATTTGTGGGAAACAAAGGACATCAATTTATTTTGGTACAGCATCACATGACCTTGCTATTGTCAGTTAAAGTAACGCAGTGCCATATCGCAAAAAATGGCCTGGTCATTAAGGGAGTAAAACCTTCTGGTACTTAAGTGGTTAAAATGCACATAGGATAACAATTATAGACCCTTAATTTCTTTGTAAGTAGGCAAACTTCCAAATCTGCAGGGGATCAAATAATTATTTCTGCCACTGTATTCAGAGTTTTTCCTGGTTTTAAAATGTGATTAGCATAGGCTTCATTAAATTCAGGATATAGGGCATTGAATAAGAATGTAGTTGTAAAGGTATGCAAGTACTGAGGAGGTTTCCATGGATATAAGTTTATCAAAATTGTCTTGGTGACCATCTAGGCCAGGGGCTTTATTTGTTTGTTGGACTTCCAAAGTAGCGATCGGAAAGTTGAGTTCATGTTGGTCATGGTGGAGCTTGGGTAACCTGGCTTGATATGTAAGTTGTTGGAAGTGGTTTTGAGTCCCTAGGTGATATAAAGGTTAGCATAATAGTACACCCAGGCTGAGATTAGTGAATTTGTACAGGTGTTGCTAGTTTGTAGGGTTGAGTCAATTTACATGACATTTTGGGTCATGAGGTCTAGTTAATTTGGCAAGGAGAAGATCTGTTTGGTTCCCTATCTGTAAAGTGTATTCTTTGTATGTAATAGTTTTTGCTTGGTATGGGAGGCTACAAAGGCATTTAAAAGAACTATGGTTTGCTACTTTTGTTTTTTCATGTCAGGTAAATCCTCTAATAAATATCATCTATATATTCAGAGGACACAGTTTTGTATGTGAGATTATTCTTGGCCAGTTTCCTTTTTTATGTTATAAAATATTATGTGACCCCTAATAACCACTTTTGCAATTTGCCAGAACAGGGCAGGCATGTTTCTGTGGGGTTTATTATCATGAAGATAATTGGCTCAATACATGTGAAGGAAATTTTTTTTTTTCATTACATTTTTATTAAGTTTAAGAGTACAAACATAACATAAGTCAACATAGGAAACATAGCAAAAATGTCAAGTTGCAACGTGGACAGTGGCATCAGTTAGGGTTATAGGTGATATACATAGTAAGGAAAATTAGCTATATAGATCTCAATATTACTGAAACAATGAAGCAAGCAAGCATCGCAGCACTTGTCCAGAATGTAAATGGGCTGAGATGTTTTGCGCAGACCTCTGGAGATGAGGAAGAAGGGAGCAGAGTTGGAAGAGAGAGGTGAAGGGATAGAAGAAGGAGAGAGAGAAGATGGGAAGGGGGAGGGGGTAGGGAGGAAGAAAGAAAGAGGGGGGATGGTAGGCGGGGGAAAGGTGGGGGGAGAGGGTATGGGGAATGGGGGGGGAGAAGGAGGAGGAGAAGATTGGGGGGGAGGGAGGGGAGATAGAAGGAGGAGGGGGGAGGGGTGGAGGGCGAAGAAGAAGAGGAGTGGGATAGTGGGAGTAGGATAGGGAGAGAAGGAAAGAAGGATAGGAGGAATGAGAATAAGGAGAATGGAAGGTAGAAAGGAAGGGAAGAATAATGCTGCAGTTTCTAGGACTTAGACATTGTGGTTACATAGTATGATAGAGAATAACAAGGCACTACTTCCCCAAAGAGCCATATCCAGTAACAAGATAAAGGACTCATAGGCATGCATGTGACATATAAACAATAACAGCAAAAATGGAAAACAGCAACAACAGGTCAGCAGAGCATTAAGAGTATCCAGTAAACATATAAACAAGTAGGTCAGTTTTTACCCGAGATCCAGGAGGACCACAGGATCCAAGCCTGATCAAATCTGGCGCCATAGCCTGATTTGTAGGCAAGCAGCTTTTCATAGGTATAGTTCGTTTTAACCAGGGCAATAACCTCCGAGGCATTGGGTACTACATTGGATTTCCATTGCCTAGTTATGAGGCTGCGAGCCGCCAGCAGTATGTGAGTAACTACAGAACTACAATCCATAGGGAAGTTTTCAATCCCTATATTCAGTATTGCCAGTGACGGGGAGGGGCGGGTAAGCACCCCCGTAACACCAGAGATTATGGAGAAGATTTTGTTCCAAAAACTTTTTAGGTGTCTACAGGACCAAAGCACATGGGTGTGGTGGGCTACTTCACCGCACCCCCTCCAGCACAGGGGGTGAATAGTCGGGCACAAATTTGGACAATCTATATATAGCGTAAGATACCATCTCAGATTTTGGTCGGTGAGTGGGAGTGAGTATTCTTCCCATAAACAGGAAAATGATTTCAAGACATCCCCAGACAGGATATGATCCACAGTTGTTATACCTCTATTGGCCCAGCTCCTAAACGAGGTGTGAGGAATAACAAGTTTCAACACACCCACCGGCACAGGGATCCTGACCAATGAGGGGGGTTGAAACACATGGGTCGTGAACTCGCGCCAGGCCTGGATCGAGATGGGGAGCGTTTTCAAAGGCATAGGGCGCCACAAATCCGCCAAAAGCACCGTCCGCAGGGGGAGGGGAGAGCATATCTCAGCTTCCATGGTACTCCACACTGTTGGGGACATTGGGGCCACCCAGTGTTTCAATTATGCCAAATGTGAGGCTAGAAGGTAGTCCTTAATGTCGATCATGCCCATACCCCCTGCAGACCAGCGCTTAATGAAGAAGGAATGGGCGCTCCTCGGTCTCTTGCCTCTCCACACCAGCCCTTTGAGTGCCGCTTGTAGCGAGGCAAGAGTTTTGTGGGGTACCGGGATCACCAAGGTTCATAAGAGGAGCATTTTGAACGAGGCAAGGCGACCCGACCAGGTAAGTTCAGTATTCGAAATTCTGCGGCTTTCTTGTGCGATTTTAGCTATTAGTGGAGGGAAGTTAGCCTCAGCCAGCAAGTCCACCCTGGGGGTCAATTGAATTCCCAGGTACGGTATACTGTGTTGTTTCCAGGAATAGGGGTATAAATTTTGTAATTTCTGACATAGGGTATGGGGCATTCCCAGAGGGAGTATTAAGGATTTTGTAAAATTGGCTTTATAGTAAGAGGCCAGGCTGAATTGTTGCAACAGGGAATGTGTGGTCCCTAATGAACTTTCAGGGTCGGTCATGAAGATAATGACATTGTCCGCGAATAAACTTATAACGTGTGATCGGGAGGAAGTGGCAAGACCCTTGATATTCGCGGAGGATCTCACAGCTACCTGCCAGGGGTTCAATGAGCAAGTTAAAAATTGAGGGCGACAACGGACAGCCCTGCCTCGTCCCGTTTGTAATAGGAAATGACCTTGAAAGCATGTTAGAGGTATAAACCTTCGCTGATGGGTTAGAATACAGCGCTAGAATTGCATGTAAAATGGGACCATTAAAGCCAAATCTCTGTAACACCCTAGTCATATATGTCCAGTGGACCCAGTCGAATGCCTTCTCCACATCCAAAGAGAGCCACAGAGAAGGCACCCGACTGGACCCGGCCCTGTCCACAAGCCCTATGACCCTTCTAGTGGCATCCGAGGCCTGATGGCATCTAACAAATCCCGACTGATCCGGATTGATAAGATCCAGTAAGATAGGGTGAAGTCTGAGGGCCAGAACCTTAGCCTTTAGTTTTACATCTGTGTTCAATAACGAATATGGGCCTAAAGTTAGGAGGAGATGTAGGTTCTTTACCAGGCTTAGGCAATGTTACAACATATGCTTAAAGCATTTCACTAGGCAGGGAGGCAGAGGACACCGCAGCTGCGTACACCGAGGCCAAGTGTGGACTGAGGACTGGCACAAACTTTTTATAATAAAGATTGGGGAGGCCATCAGGTCCTGGAGATTTCCCCCGTTGGTAGCGTACAAATGGCCCGTTCCACCTCAGCAGTGGAGATTGGGGCATTAAGAGCTTGCAATTGAGAAGGAGTGAGAAGTGGTAATTTGATGGAATCTAAGAAAGTGGAAATAAGTATTTCAGTTGGTTGAGGGGTGCCAGTGTAATTTTTTAGATTTGTATAGTGATTCATAATAGCTGGAGAAAGAGTCAGCTATTTCTTGAGGGTTTGTGATTTTTGTGTTAGTGACAGGGTTCAAGAGATACGCTATTCTACTCTTGATGCGCCTGGCTTTCAACTTGTTTGCTAGTAATTTCCCCGCTATGTTTCCAGCAGAGTAATGGGACAATTTGAGAGCTCGAAAATATTTGTCCTGCTGTTCTACTAAGAGGTCCCTCAAATTTGATCTATGCTCCCTTAATTGTTGGGCTAGATGGGGGGATGGGGTCGTTTTTGTTCAGGGGTTCTAGACGATTAATCTCAGCCAAGAGTTGGTCCAGACGCTGTGTCCTCTGCCTCCTAAGCCGAGGCACACATCTTAATGAGAACACCACGTATAAAGGCTTTGTGAGCACACCAAACTATTGTCGGATCAGAGACCGATCCCGCATTGTGCTGGAAGTATTCCCCAAGGTGCCTCTCGATTTGAGAAGCAAATTGAGGAGAGTCTAAGACCTGGCTGTTTGCCCTCCACAGATATGCGGGGCCCGGAGAGCGGGTTTCCTGAAGGGCAACTGTCACCGGTGCGTGATTGGACCAAGTAATGTTATTAATATCCGAACTCTGGATGTTTTGTAGCAGATGTTTGTCAACCAATATCATATCAAAGCGGGAAATTGTATTATGGCATTGGGAATGAAAGGAACGGTCACGTTCACCTGGGTGTAGGCATCGAACAGCTCTGCCTCATGGAAGAGGACCTGTAGAGCAGGAGGGGAGCGTTTAGGGGTAGAGGAGATGTCCAAGTTGGGGTCCGCCGTCAAGATGAAATCTCCACACACCACTACAGAGCCATGCCTGTGCTCATCTAACATGCAAAACATTTTCCTCCAGAAGCGCATTTGGTGTGTGTTGGGAGAATATGCGTTAAGGACCGTAAACGGGGAATTGTTCAGATCGCATTGCAAAATTAGGTAACGTTAATTTGGGTCCACCAAAAGTTTGCGCAAGGAGAAGGCAACAGAGTCTCTAATTGCTATTAATACTCCCTTGCGTTTTTGTGGTTCCGAAGCTGTGAAAATGTGCGGAAAACTCTTATGAGACAGAGTAGGGGACAGAGATTGTTGAAGATGGGTCTCTTGGGCGCAAAGGAGATCGCTTTTAAGGTTCACGGCCTCCCGCCACATGGACGCCCTCTTGGCAGGGTGGTTGAGGCCGTGGACATTAAAGGAAGTGATTGTTATGGTCATAGTGCAGGTGTAAGGAGGCTGATGGCGTTACCTGGTCCAATGCTGCGCTGGAGGGGTATCAGAGAGGACTCCCGTTAGTGTACTCGTTGAAATTGAGGGCAAGGACCTGTGGCATCTGGAAGCAGTTCCATAGAAGTCAGGATCTTCAGTGCGATGCTGCTGACCAACAAAAAAGTAAAGAAAAAAGACAACAAAACAAAAGGACAAACTTGGTAAATGCGAGGCAAATGTAAAAAAGAGTAAACTCGTGAGCAGGTATACTGCACATATTTTAAGGGGGTAAAAGGTGGTCATGGTGGCCAGACTCAGGAAGGGGATCTGTGGTTAAAAGCTTGAGATGGCGATCCCTTGGATGATTTTTTCCCCTTTTTCCTATGAGAGACAGTGTGCCACTCCCCAGATATTGGGGAGATACGTCCAGAGGGTTCCGGAGGGGTAGAACCTTGTTCGGGGAGGATACCCCTGGATTGTAAAAGGTTCAGGCCATCCTGCAAGGATGTGACGTGTGCCTTGTTGTACGTTATGGTAAGTTTCACAGGAAATCCCCATCTGTAGATAATAGCATAGTTTCTCAGGATTTTAGTAAGCGGGTGGAGAGCTCTCCTTTTCTGCAGCGTGTGCTGCGACAGATCCACAAACAGTTGAATCCTAGAATAGGGGTCTGGGACTGGGGTCATCTTCCTAAACGCAGACATGAGGTTGTCCTTAACGTGATAAAAGTGAACCCTCATTAAGACATCTCGGGGAACATCATCCGACAGATATGAGGGCTTAGGGAGGCGATGAATCCTGTCGATGACAAGTTCAGACACGGGGGTGGCTGGAAGAACCGACAAGATAAGGTCGCGGCATACTGATCTAAGTCACCGGGATGCACGGATTCAGGGACCCCCCTGAGCTTACCATTGTTCCCGCTGAGAGCGGTCTTCCATGTCTGCGATTTTAGATTTGAGCTTCTCTATTTCTTCTTCATGGCCATAGTGAGAGTCAATTAGCTCATTATGGGAAGCAGCAAACTCGCCCATCTTATTTTCAACTCTGTTCATGCGGCCTCCCAAGGCCTGTACCTCCACCTTGAAGGAGCTCACACACTCCATTAGATCTGCATGCATGGAGGCCCTCAGGGACATCATCATGTCTTTGAGCCTGGTTTCAGAAATCGGTCGCTCACTTGTAGGGAAAGTGTCTATATTAGGGGACAGCTCCCTTGTGGAGTCCATGGAGGAGTGACCCCCTTGGCTTACCTCCGCCGCGTGCAAATCTTCCGACAGCCGAGGTTTGCTTTTCACCGGGCTTCTCGATAGTGGAGTGGAGGCCGCAGGAAATCGAGGCTGGACCGCTTTCTGTGCCGAAGAAGGCGGAGGGCTGGGCGAAGACTGAGAGGTCCTGCTGGATGAAGCCGGGGATTCGCCGCCGCCATCTTGGCTGCGCTGCTTGTCCTGGGCCATAAAGAAGTTTTGGAGCTGCCGCGGCTGGCCGGGATCTTTCTTCTTTTTGGCCATCAGGAGTAAAGGTGAGTCTCCCCAGCAAGCGATTGGCAGGAAAAAAGGAACTTTACAGGGTGAAGGGATGCCGATTTCCTCTCTGGTCTGGCGCTCAGACGCCCATGCAGCTACGCGGCAAAAACGCTCCCCCCCCCCCGAAGGAAATCTTTTAATTGATTTGATTTAGCGAGGTAAGTGGGCAAATTCCAAGTGGAATTAGGTGAATGGGTGGCCATAGTTAAAGGGTAACAGGGTAGTGATCAGAGAGAGAAAAGGGTTCCATGGTGGTGTAGCTAGCTTTTAAATAAAAGAAGTCTATGATGAAAAAAGTTGCATGAGCTTTGGAATAGCATGTGTAATCCCTCTGTGGTATGGAGTAGCCTCCAAACATCGATTAGTGAAGCAATAGATAAAAAGCACTGTAGACCCTTGTTAGTGGTGGGTTGTGAAATGTTGGTAGGTTTTGAGAGATCCAAGTGATGGATTCAAGGTAGCATTGAAAATCTCCAGCCACCACCAAACTGGGATATTTCTTGGTAGAAAGGAATTGTGGAAATGGGTAAAGAAAGAAGAGGATGTACAGTATTAGGTGCATAGTTAAGCCTGGTCTACACGGTCAGATTATCAGACAATCTTTTGTCCGTTTTTTGTTGCATGCTAGTCTCATATGGAAAGTGAAGAGGGTATTTTCAAACGAAAATTCTCGTACAACAGAATTCAACTCCAGAAGTGATGTCATGTGTTGAATTGTTTTGTATGTATACTGTCGCTTCTGAGCATGCCTAGTCTTGCTCTTATGGTTTTTTTTCGGACAAAAACTGTACTAATTAAACGAAAATCGGACATTGTGGTCACGTACGAAAAAAGATTTTATAGCCTGAACATCCAGTTTTTGTTCGAAAATTTGTAATCGGCTGTCGAAAGCACTATACTAACAATCAGAAAATCGTCAGATCGTTCGGACGAAATTTTACTTCCGATTTTCGTATCGTGTGCTCGGGCCTTTAGACTGAGGGGGGGCTTCTTGCCACGTCTAATTTTAAAAACTGCTGCCAGGGTCTCGGATAGTATTAGGAATTTTGTAAGATAGGGATGGGCTTAGGAGTATTGCCACCCTTCTTTTTGTGGTTTTGTAACATATCGCAATGGTTTATGCTATCCAGCTGTCTTTTAGTTTGTTATTGTGGCCTGATTTCTTCATATAATGTTTAATATTTTGGTGTAATTTCAAAAGTAATTTTCAGTATTTTAAAATCTGGTGATTTTGCTGTAAAGCTATTCTTTTATGTAGGTCTTTCCTGAGTATGTTCTCTCCCTACCTCCCAATTATGCTCCTGCGTTGTCATCCTGTCACATGGGTTTCTGATGAAGGCTACAAGTGGGCTTTTCATCAGACATTACACATGTTCCACTATTGTCACTTTTAACCACTTTAAGGACCAGAAGGTTTTACTCCTAATGACCAGGCCATTTTTTGCGATATGGCACTGCGTTACTTTGACAATTGCACGGTCGTGCTACGCTGTACCCAAATAAAATTGTTCTTTTTTTCCCACAAATAGAGCTTTCTTTTGGTGATATTTGATCTTCTCTGCACTTTTTATTTTTTGTGCTATAAACAAAAAAAGAGCGAACAATTCTGGAAAAAATAAATAAAAATGTACTTTCTGCTATAAAACATTCCCAATAAAAAAAAAAAAAAAATCAAATTTTTTAAACAATTTAGGCCAATATGTATTCTGCCACATATTTTTGGTAAAAGAAATCCCAATAAGTGTATATTGATTGGTTTGCGCAAAAGTTATCACATTTACAAACTAGGGAATAGATTTATGTAATTTTGATTTATTTTTTTACTAGTAATGCCAGCAATTTTTAGAGGGACTGCGACATTGGGGCGGACAGATCGGACACCTGACTGACACTTTTGAGGGGACCCGTGACATTACTACAGTAATCAGTGCTAAAAATATGCACTATTACTGTACTAATGACACTGGCAGGGAAGGAGTTAACACCAGGTGTGATCAAAGGGTTAAGTGTGCTCCTAGGGGGTGCTTCCTAACTGTATGGGGGTTGTACTCACTGGATGAACACAGAGAACTGTGTTCCTAAATAGGAGGAATACAGGATCCTGTGTTCATCTGACAGAACAGCAGTCTGTCTTGTTTACAAAGGGCAGACCACTGTTATGTCTCCATGGGGAGCGATCGCAGTTGGCCGGCGGACATTGCGTCCACCGGACCCGCTGATTGGCTCGCCCTCTGGTCAATTGGCGCGCCCCCACTATCAAACTGAGCTATGTACAGGTACGTAGTTTCACGTAATAGTGCCGACCTGCTAAACTATGGCAGCTGGTCGGCAAGTGGTAAAGAAATGCACCCTGAGGTATCTGGAGTGAGTGAATGTTGGCGGAAGTGACTGGAGTAAGATGCAGCAAACCATAAGTAAGGTCAAAACAGTCATTTTTATTTAACAAAATGTTTTGATACATAGTGTGTTAACAAATCAAATGTCATATGCAGTAGCTACCGTTTACATATACTTTTTAAAAAGTTATTTTTATGTTTTGTATTTTGTACTGCTCAAACATAATATATAACATGGCAACACAGATGTGCTGGGAACACACCTGTTTTCACAGCGCACTGGTGTGAATGGGCAATCGATTTCTTAGACAGATTCTTGTTTCATGTATTGCTTTGAATGGTGCCCAGGACCCAGCAGTGGCTTTCAGTAAACCTGGCTGTAGCCACAAACATATACAGTGCCTTGAAAAAGTATTAATACACTTTCAAACTTTTCCACATCTTGTCATGTTCCAACCAAAAACATCAATGTATTTTATTGGGAGTTTGTGATAGACCAACAGAAAGTGGCACATAATTGTGAAGTGGAAGAAAAATAACTGGTTTTCAACATTTTTTTTTTTTATAAATATGTAAAAAGTGTGGCATGCATTAGTATTCAGCCCCCCCCCCCCCCCCCCAGGCCAATACTTTATATAACTACTTTTCACTGCAATTACAGCTGCTCATCTATTTGGGTATGTCTCTACCAGCTTTGCACATCTAGAGAGTGAAATTTTTGCCCATTCTTCTTTGCAAAATAGCTCAATCTCTGTCACATTGGATGGAGAGTGTCTGTGAACAGCAATTTTCAAGTCTTGCCACAGATTCTCAATAGGATTTATGTCTGGACTTTGACTGGGCCATTCTAACACCTGAATATGCTATGATCTAAACCATTCCATTGCAGCCCTGGCTGTATGTTTAGGGTCGTTTTCCTGCTGGAAGGTGAACCTCCTCCCCAGTCTCAAGTTTTTTGCAGACTCTTAACAGGTTTTCTTCTAAGATTGCCTTGTATTTGGCTCCATCCATTTTCCCCCATGTGTCCTTCCTTCCCACATAGCGCTCCCCCTACCTATTGGGGTCCCTCTGCGGAATACCCCCCATTCACCCTCACCTAGCTCCCCCCCCAGGGTGGCCATGTTATACATGTGTTGGGGTGTTAAGCAGGTGTGATGGGGGACGTGGGGGGGGGGGCGCCGCCTCCAGCTGCTCAGTTTGTAATATTTGGGGGGGATGGTCCTCGTGGGGTTCCCTGCCAGGGTCCCCTCTTGCCGACTACATGTACCTGGGGGTTGCGTGGTGCCACCATTTTGCCGTGCATGAATGCCCTCGGTATTGATTGCCATGTTTGTGTAGCTCAGCGGCCATGTTTTGGTAGTTTCCTATTGATTTTAATGTGGTGGCCATTTTCTTGTAGCCTGTGGAGAGGTGAAAAGGCAGTGGGCCTCTAGTGTCAGTGCCTGCGTCTCCTCTTTTTATCTCTGATCGCCACACAGCATGCAGCTTGGTGCTCTGTGTCCTTTCTGAGTCGGTGGCGGTGAGTCCCTGTGGGTGTACAAAGCTCCCTTTTTCTGCAGTAGCAGTGTTTTTGGTGCACTGGGACCTGTGGTGTCTTCATCCACGCACCCTGAGTGCTCTGATGGGTAGGATGATTCCTCTTACACTACGGCCACGTGTGAAAAGACGGTTGTGGATGCACTGATTTTACCATTGCAGGAAGCTTTAAAATTGGAGGACACCGCTAATGCGTCAGCTGCGCAGGTACAATTTGGTACCCACAGACCATCCAAAGCGATTAAGGTATTCCCCTTTCCCGCCTATTTCGACGATATTGTTGCAAGTCAGTGGGTGTGGCGGCCACCCAGGCAGGAACGTGGGCCTTACCGCCAGAGATGTCCTTTTCCCCCCTAGTAGCGAGTTATGCTGTAGAAATTCTGGTCTCGGTAGCTATAACAAGTAGATGCCAATAGTGATAATCCAAAGCAGTATAGTAGCGATATAGCAGGTATAGCTTTCCCCCATAGACATTAGTCGAGACTGAATGCTGGGGGTGCACTCTTTATTGGACAAGAATACAGGTGTTTTATACACTTGAGAAGTATGTCAGTCGCTAAATGAACAATGACCCAAATATTTACCCAAACATCACACAATGGTTAGATAACGAGGTACAGCTGACACAAGACTAATCCCATCATAAAGGATCCTCCAAGAGTTAATCAAATTAGCCACCAGACAAACTAAAGGTGAAAAAATTAGCACAATTACCAATGTGTGGAAGACCGGTGGTTGAGCTAAAGACATTAGCATCTACCATGAGTCTGATTGTGTGGAGCAGTCCTTATGGAAAACGTGCCATCCAGGCCTCCAATATGGCTACCGGGCCCAGCGTCCCAGAGTCTGTGTGTCCTGGGGAGACATGGACTTGAATCCAAAGTAACATTACTCCAAGGGCCCCACATATAGTGTCTGTCTTTAATTCCCAGTGATAGTGAATACCGTCACAGTGGGGTTCCCCAAAACGCATGGTCAGGGTTCCTAAGCATTTCGCAAGGAGGTATCCTTTTGAGGAGTCCCTTTTAAAGAAATGGTCACGCCGGTGGGGGATTCTCAGGTTTTCAGGTAAATAAAGCCACCCTGCTACAGGTGGAGGACTCTCCGTCCTTTAGGACTCTGTTGACAAGAGAGCTGAGTCTCTCGTCCGATAGCTTTTTACCGTGGCCCGTTCGATTTTGAGGCCGGTGTTTGCCATAACCTTGGTCTCCCAGATCTTAATGGAATGGGCGAAGCTTCTGGGCTAGAATTTGGAAATGGGTCAGCATCCACCTGAGCTGACGGAACTGGCAGACCAGTTAGTACGGGGGATACAGTATATCTTTGATGCCTCTCTGGACATGGCTCCCTTTGTGGCGTTACCCTTTGGTCTTGTCTCAGCTACTCGGGTGTTCACAAAAGTTTTGGCCCCGGTGTTAGTCTTGCTAAGGCAAATGGGGGATTGCGGTACTGAGATACCTCAACAACCTTCTTCTGCGAGCAGAATCTCTGATTGTCTTAAAATCTTGATATCACTATGCAAACCTTGCAAGTGTTTGACTGGAAACGGAATTTTCAAAAATCCGCTCTGATTCCGTGCCAACAAACTGGACTATCTGGGCCTGACTCTGGATTCAGCATTACTTGTCTCGACGGCCTCCCCCCCACCCCCAATTCCTTTTCGATGTCTTGTTTCTTGGAGTTTCTTCAAAGAGGTGTAGATCAGCGTTTGGCCCTGGGCACCATCAAGAGCCAAATTTCTGCCCTGGCAATTTTCTTCCAACGCCCGTTGGCAACAAATTTCTTGGTTCACACTTTTTCGTTCAGTGGGTACGCTACCTGGCTCCCTCAGTAAGGTCCCCGTTGCCTCCGTGGGACCTCAATCTTGTACTGTTGGTTCTTCAGAAACCTCCTTTTGAAAATGACTTCTGCGTGCAAGATTTCGGAGCTGGCTGTGTTGTCCTGTCGGTCACCTTACCTGGTGGTTCACAGGGACAAAGTGGTACTACGTCCCTGCCAGTTGTTCCTTCCTAAGGTTGTCTCTGGTTTCCACTTAAATGAAGACATTGTGTTGCTTTCCTTGTGTCCTAAGCCTAAGCACCCTAAGGAGATTGCATTACATTCCTTGGATGTGGTTTGTGCAATCTGGGTGTACCTGACAGCGACTGAGTCACTTCAGAAATCGGATTCCTTATTTGTCCTAACAGAAGAATCTCATAAGGGGTAGGCCCCATCTGCTGTGACCATTTCCAGATGGATCAGGCAGGTGGTGATGCAGGCCTACTCCATTAAGGGTCAGGTTCCTCCTTTCCCTGTTTTGGTGCATTCTACGAGGGCACTTAGTGCCTCCTGGGCCTTCTGTTATCAGGCATCAGTGGTCCAGGTTTGTAAGGCGGCCACCTAGTTGTCTGTGCACACCTACACAAAATTTTTCAAGGTGAATGTATTGGCATCTGCGGATGCTGCTTTTGGCCACAGTGTTTTGCAGGCCGCTGTTGGAAAGGCTTAACCCTTTTGAGGGTGAATTTTTTTGCCAGGTGAGCTCCAGTTGTTCCTGGTTGAGCTCCTGTGTTACCTGGTTGACTACGTTTAGCCTTTATGGGAAGTATGTTTGACACTGCTTTGGGACGTCCCAAAGGTCAAAGAAGATATTGAGCTTTGTCCATCAATTAACAAAAGAGAAAACTGGATTTTTGTCTTACCATAAAATCCTTTTCTCTGATGTTCATTGACGGACACAGCACCCACCCCTCTGTTATGTTGGGTTATGTATTCATCTGACACTGCTTGTTACAAAACTGGAGTCCTATAGCAGGAAGTGGCAGTATATCCCCTAGGACTGCCCTTTTGGCATAGTCAATTATTTTTCGCCTAGTATCCTACTCCTGTAGAGGGCAGCATAACCCAAGGGTCAAAGAAGATATGGAGCTGTGTCCATCAATGAACATCAGAGAAAAGGATTTTATTGTAAGACAAAAATCCAATGTTTCCTTCCACTTCACAATTATTTGCCACTTTGTGTTGGTCTATGACATGAAATCCTAATAAAATACATTTAGTCTTGGTTCACACCTAAAACAGATGTGGCTGATAGCAGGGGTCCAGTGCGTCTCTGTTCTCCATCTCGGGGACTAATCCGGTCCAAATTTTTCCCTGAATTTGGACCTGAAACGACCCACAGGACCCCTGTGCAATTCGCCATGCAGCTGCCCCAGAGATGTGTGAACCGACTCCATTGAGAGGCGGTCAAAATCTCCTGTCATGTGAAGTGGATGCAGGGAAACCCGCATCCAGTTTGCATAAGTGTGAACCCAGCCTTACGGTTTTGGTTGTAACTTGACAAAATGTGGAAAATGTCAAGGGGTATGAATACTATTTCCAGGCACTGTATCTGAAGTGTTCTATGACACTTTAAGCCTATTTTCATGTCAGCACTGTTTCTGTACGGTAACCCGTTATTTTTTAGTAATTTATTATTATTATTTTACAGGATTTATTTAGCGCCAACAGTTTGCGCATCGCTTTACAACATGAAGGCAGACAGTACAGTTACAATACAACTCAATACAGGAGCAATCAGATGGCCCTGCTCGTTAGAGTTTATCTAGGAGGAAGGATCAAGTGACACAAAAGGGAATAGTGTGGGGGAGGAGCTGATAGAGAAAATTAACATACAGTTGTTCGGTGAAGGCATTCTCTAGCATAAATTTAAAGCAGAATCAAACCCCAGATTCTTTTTGGAGTATTTTTGGAGTATCAAGTGCATACTTCCGCTTTTTCATTTATTTTTGTTTTTCTTGTTTAGCAGGTTTTTTTTTTTTTTTTGCAGTATTTTATTGTTCAACCGGTTTCCATTATTTCCTACTAATCAGCAGATTGATGGTTCTTCTCCCATGACGTGTAGGACATCACTTCCTGCACCGGAGCTGCCATTCTCAGGGATCAGTCTCTGGTGAGGTACCTGATAGAACACAATCCAGGGTCTAATAGACCCAGGTGTCTACATAAAGGGAACTTGTCACCTATCAATATGCTATCACATAAGGGGCTATTGATCCTCTATGTGATAGCAATAAAGGCATTTAAAAAAAAAAAAAACATTTTGAATTGAACATTTAAAGAGACACATAAAAAAAAAGAAATAGCACATAGTATATATCATCACGCATGTTGGAGTGAGAGCAGTAATTCTAGCACCAGAACTCCTGTATAACACCA
The DNA here is from genome assembly GCF_965119305.1 of Pelophylax lessonae. Lineage (NCBI taxonomy): Eukaryota > Metazoa > Chordata > Amphibia > Anura > Ranidae > Pelophylax > Pelophylax lessonae. Next base: position 668,111,439 of record NC_138768.1, on the reverse strand, counting down.
AACTCATGGCATTAGCTGTGGGTTTTGTTCTAGGGGTTAACTTCACTAGAGATACATTTTTAATATTAAAATGTTTACTAAGAGTGTAGTAAATATATACAGTATGTCATAAAAGTTAGTACATCTCTCACATTTTTGTTAATATTTTATTATATCTTTTTATGTGACAACACTGAAGAAATTACACTTTGCTACAATATAAAGTAGTGAGTGTACAGTTTGTATAACAGTGTAAATTTGTTGTCCCCTCAAAATAACTCAACACACAGCCATTCATTTCTAAACTGCTGGCAATAAAAGCGAGTACACCCCTAAGTGAATATGCCCAAATTGGGCCCAATTAGCCATTTCCCCTCCCCAGTGTCATGTGACGCAATAGTGTTAGTCTCATGTGTGAATTGGGAGCAGGTGTGTTAAATTTGGTGTTATCGCTCGCACTCTCCCATACTGGTTACTGGAAGTTCAACATGGCACCTCATGGCAAAGAACTCTCTGAGGATCTGAAAAAAACAATTGCTGCTCTACATAAAGATGGCCTAGGCTAAAAGAGACTATAAGAGGATTGCCAAGACCCTGAAACTGACCTGCAGACCATGACCATACAGCGGTTTAACAGGACAGGTTCTACTCAGAACAGGCCTCGCCATGGTCGACGAAGAAGTTAATTCCATGTGCTCCGCATTCTATCCAGAGGTTGTCTTTGGGAAATAGAGGTATGAGTGCTGCCAGCATTGCTGCAGAGGTTAAAGGGGTGGGGGGGTCTGTCTGTCAGCGCTCAGACCATATGCTGCACAGTGCATCAAATTGGTCTGCATGGCTCTCGTCCCAGAAGAAAGCCCGCAAACCGTTTGCTGAAGACAAGCAGACTAAGGACATGGGTTATTAGAACCATGTCCTGTGGTCTGATGAAACCAAAATAAACGTATTTGGTTCAGATGGTATCAAGTGTGTGTGGCAACAACCAAATGAGGAGTACAAAGACAAATGTGTCTCACCTACAGTGAAGCATAGTGGTGGGAGTGACATGGTCTGGGGCTGCATCAGTGCTGCCAGCACTGAGGAGCTACAGTTCATTAAGGGAACCATGAATGCCAACATGTACTGTGACATACTAAAGCAGAGCATAATCCCTTCCCTTCGGAGACTGGGCTGCAGGGCAGTATTCCAACATAACGACCCCAAACACCCCTCTAGGACGACCACTGTCTTGCTAAAGAAGCGAAAGGTAAAGGTGATTGACTGGCCAAGCATGTCTCCAGACCTAAACCCTACTGAGCATCTGTGGGGCATCCTTAAATGGAAGGTGGAGGAATGCAAGATCTCGAACATCCGCCAGCTCCATGATGTCATCATAAAGGAGTAGAAGAGGACTCCAGTGGCAACCTGTGAAGCTCTGGGGAATTCAATGCCAAAGAGGGTTAAGGCAGTGCTGGAAAATAAGTGGCCACACAAAATATTGACACTTTGGGCCTAATTTGTACATTATAGATAGGGGTGTGTACTCACTTTTGTTGCCAGTGTGTTATTTTGAGGAGACAGCAAATTTACATTGTTATACACGCTGTACACTCACTACTTTACATTGTAGCAAAGTGTAATTTCTTCTGTGTTGTCACATGAAAAGATATTCTAAAATATTTACAAAAATGTGGAAGAAAAATGAGGGGTGCACTCACTTTTGTGAGATACTGTAAATGTGTCAATCAATAATACATTGAAATGAACTAAAAGAGAAAAAAAAATCATGCATAAATGTTCAGCTGTGAATCATCCATCCAGCTCAATAGAAGTCGATCGTTTCATCAACTTCTACCATGGGGACATGTTGAAATATTTGAGTAGCGGCTGCAGCCACTGATCAGTGCCTTCTGTATACAATGTCGTGGCAGGAAATATTTCTCTAAAAAAACTCTTTATGGTCAGCTTAGGTCAGCAATTTCTTGTAATCTGATTTTTTATTTTTTTTCTCTTAACTGTTAAACATTTTTTGAAACACCTGGCCTACTTTACTTATTTCTGTATAGACTTTTAATGCTTTTTATAGCCTTTGTAGTCTGTGTGTGTTTCAGACCGGAGTGCAGTCATAAGATACAGATATAAATGGTTATAAATTAAATGACTATACCAGAGGTAGGAGATGTGCCTGGGTAAATGGTAAATGTTTTCTTACTCAGATGGTTCGATCTGCAGAGCACAGCTCCTTGGTGCTGTGGTTAAAAAAACAGTATGTAGCGTGTCCTCTGTTTAAAGACTTCAAATGGAAAAGCACAGCATATGTGATTTTTGTACCCTAGAGGCTAAAGGGTATTAATATTTTAGGACGTGATTTTAATTAAATTCCTGCACATTTAAACAGAGTAATATTTTATTATCATAGTGAACGTACACAAGCAAGATTTTCATTAAAGTTAACACTTTCAAGGCAAATGGTGCTCAGCATGATTTACTGACCTTGCAAGGAAAAAGCACAAATTAGGAAGAAAAATGATGAAAGGGGACAGACTTTGATTAATATAGGTAATGCTATCCTATATTTATAATAGCTTTTCCCTATTCGGTTTTATAAATGCGGTCTCTAGGAGAGATGCCCTGCTGGGGCTGAAATGAGCCTGAAATCGGAGCGCATGCCACTAGTGTGCAAGGAAGTTGATCACAATGTCAGCAGTTCATTTTACAATGATATATTTAGTGTTCATTTCACCTTCCTACCATGAGGAGAAATTCCTCAGACGAAAAAGTGATATTGTTCTTCTCAAGGACATTCCTAAAGAGACTTTTAGGCTAGAATAGATAAAAATTGTCTGTAGAAATAAAGATGAGAAAAATCATTTAAGTATGTGTTTTTAAACTACATTGTACAATGCCTTATTCTCATACAGCTAATGCAAATACCTTATAATAGGGATAGCGCAAACAAAGCTGTGTATGCAATAGTAGAGTTGCGAAGAAAAATTTGTAAAAAAAATTCTTTGTGCATTCAAGTGTCGTTTCGAAAGTAGTACAAGATTGTGGTTGCTTTTAACGTTCAATTTTGGAATGAATGAACTTTACCAGATAAAAACCACATACACTGTTAGAAATGTGTACATTCAAGAAAATTTTTTCCAATCCTGCTCCTTTAAAGTTTATTATCAATGCGGTTGAAAATGAACGTCAATTAGACTGAACTAATAATTAGAAAAATTAACAAAACAATGTTTTTAGAACCAAAAATGTTTCCAAAATGTTAGCGTATACCCTGTTTAAATGGTAATAAAATATATATTTTCTCTTACGTCCTCCGACAGTCGCCGCCTCTTCATATTCGTCACATATGGGGTATTAGACTTTGCTCCGAAGGAGTAGCTAGGCAACAGAATATGTTAACAATAAAGCTTTTAACATATCCCACCCTCAAGGGGTGGTCCCCTCAGTCAATACCCTCCTACTTCCTGCAACCATATCTCAGTTTTAATGTCTAGCTTGTCAGGAGTGGCTGGCTTTTTCTGTGCTGGGGCTTTCTGCCCCAGACTCTTTCTTCTTTTTAAAATTTTGTTTGAGTTTTCTCTCTACCTTTACTTAGCTGTTATTTTTGTCAGCATTAGTTAGTTCTTCGGACGAAGAGGATCATGCAGACTGGGTCTCGGGCTGATCCCCCTGATCGCAGGTCGTGGGTCAGTGGCTTCCCAGTCTGCCTTCGAGCGTTCAGCCAGGTAACGCTCCTGGCACAGTGAACGACCCATCCCTGTTCGGTGCAGGGATGATTGGTGAGGTGGCTACCTCACTGGACGCTGTGCGGTTTCTTAACCCCCATTTTGTGCGTCTTGAATGCGACTCTCCCTGCCTCATGTGCAGCGGCTTGTTCGCCTGTGCGGGTTCCCCACGCCATGTGAGGTAAGTGTATTTATGTGGGGACCTGTCTGCCTGGGGGGGGTGTCAGTCTGGGACTGTGTAACCTGCCTTTAATCACACTGCTTGTCTCCCTATCTCTCGGCTGCATGCTGTGGGCTGCAAGGGGGGGGGGGGAGATGTGTGACACTGTCTGTGTCAGGCTGATCAGTGTGTGAAGCTGTGTGCTGTGGGGCATGTTTTTTTGGCATGTTTGGGCACTGTACAGCGATCGCTGCGGCGATCTGACATGTATTCTGATACTGGAATGTAATGTGTGTTTTTTACTGCACTGTGGAGCGGCGGTATCGGCGCCAAACGGCGCCATTTTGCCTACTCCCGCTCCGGCCACATGTTTTACATGCATGGCGGCCATTTTCTTGTAGCCTCCATAGGCTTACATAGAGCGCCCTGGCAGCATCTCTTCCTCTTTCCTGGAACACCGATCGAGGCAGCAGCAGCGGCGAGGGTCTCCTCAGGTTTTACCCTTCTGTTCTTGCTATCCATTGCCTGTGTTCAGTTTGCATATTCCCTGTGGGGGTCTTATTGTGCTGAGTGTGGTGCGGTGGGCTGCGCTTGCCGCGCTTGCTTAAAAGGGGCAGTTAACCCTTTGTTGTCTGGCATTACAGGGGCAATGGACTCTCAGGAGGGAAAATTTCCTACAGCCTTGGTGGAAAGCCAGGGGACCGCTGTCTCCCCCCCAGGGGGGGATTTGGCCACTATTGTGGCTGGCCTTGCTGCTCAGGTGCAGATGCTGGTGGCTGCTCAATCTACTAAAAGGCCCAGAGTTGCTCTTTCCTCTGATTCTGAGGGTGAGGGTGATAGGGCTGTTATGGCAGGGGCCTCCTTATCGGGGTCCCGCTCCTCTCTTGATCTAATAGGGTCTGAGGTGGAGGCTGATGTTGAGGGGGTTGATAATTCTCCCCCTGGCTCGCCTGAAGAGCTTGCAATCATGGATGAGTTGATTGCTTCCATAAAGCAAACGCTGCGTTTGCAGGATGAGGTGTGTCCCCCCGCCGCCTTGGCGGCTTATGGGACGCAGAGAAAACGCAGGACGCCGCAGGTTTTTCCCTGCAATGATGATTTTCAGCGCGCTGTTAAGGAACAATGGCGCAATCTACGCAAACCTTTTGCTGTACCAAGTAGATTCAAGCTGCGTTATCCTTTTTCACCTTCCACTGATGAAAGGTGGTGTGTGCCACCCCCAGTGGATCACGCAATTGCGGTTTTAAACAAAGCCACTGCGATTCCTGCAGAGGATTCCCCTGTGTTCCGTGACGCCACGGATAGGAGACTGGAGTCTCTTACCCGTCATACCTATTCTGTTACGGGTTCTATGCTTAAGGCTCTGTTTGCTTCTCTCATGGCGGCCCAGGCGATCGCAAGTTGGACGCAGATGCTTAGGCGCGTCCTAGTGGCCGATTCGGCCTCACCGGCGACCCTGGATATGGTGGATCAAATCCACCAGGGTGTCATGTATCTGTGTGATGCGGACCTGGACCTGGTTCCGTTGGCTGCACGTGTGCACAGTGTGGCGGTGTTGTCTCGCCGCCTGATTTGGTTAAAATGTTGGTCGGTGGACCAGTCTTCACGTAAGACCTTAGCCAATCTACCTTATGATGGGTCTCGCCTTTTTGGGGAGTCCCTGGATGTGTTGATTAAGGGGATCACCGGGGGTAAGAGCACTCTCTTGCCCCATTTCCCCAAAGCTAAGGGGGCTTCTGGGAAGAAGCATGCTAATTTTCGGCCCCCTCAGGGGTCCTTTCGTGCCTTTCGGCCGCACTACAAGGGCAAGCCGTTCAAAGGTCAAGGCTCTCAGAAGAAGCCCTGGTCTGGTAAACAGAAGTCCGGCCAATCCGGATCTGCAGCCCATAACAGTGCGGCCTGAAGGGGCGCCCTCACCCAGTTTTGGGGTGGGGGGACGCTTGCTCAGTTTTCTTCAGCCCTGGTTGGCCCGTGTGCGGTTCAGGAAATTGTTCGATCTGGTTACAAGATCGAGTTTCTCTCTCGGCCGGAGAGCAGATTTTTTCCCTCAAATCTTCAACTGTCTCCAGAGCGTTTGCGGGACCTGCACCTGGCGGTGCGGGACCTGAGGGCTCAGGGAGTGGTGGTTCCGGTGCCTCATCGGGACAGATTTCGGGGGTTTTATTCCAATCTGTTCACCGTGCCCAGGAAGGAGGGCAAGGTTCGTCCAATTCTGGACTTGAAGGCTCTGAACCGCTCTGTGCGGGTTCGCAAGTTCCGCATGGAATCCCTGCGGTCGGTGGTGGCTGCCCTGGTTCCGGGGGAATTCATGGCCTCCATCGATTTGAAGGATGCGTACCTTCACATCCCCATTTTCGAAGGTCACCAGAGGTACCTTCGATTCGCCATTGCGGAGGATCACTACCAGTTCGTGGCGTTACCTTTTGGTCTCGCCTCGGCTCCGCGGGTCTTCACCAAGGTGCTTGCACCGGTTCTGGCATTGTTGAGGGCCCAGGGCATTTCTGTCCTGGGGTATCTAGACGACATCCTGGTTCGGTCTGCGACCAGCCAGGGTCTGGAGGAGGACCTGTCTGTCACGATGCAAACCCTACAGGAGTTTGGTTGGACGATAAATTTTCCAAAGTCGAAGCTGAGTCCGTCGGTTCGTCTTCCCTACCTGGGAATGAATCTGGACTCGGTACAAGCGAAGGTCTTCCTGCCGGAAGACAAACTCAGAACTCTTCAGGAGGAAGTCAGGTCCCTCAGGGACGTTCCGCACTCGTCTTTAAGGACGTGCATGAGATGTCTGGGATTGATGGTCTCGGCCTTCGAGGCGGTTCCCTTCGCCCAGTTCCACACGCGGGGTCTCCAAGCGGAGATCCTGTCCGAGTGGGATGGGCGACCTCAATCTCTGGATCTTCAGATCTCGTTGAGTCATTGCACCAGAAGAAACCTTCTGTGGTGGCTCCAGTCCCCGATGGTGTCCGGGGGCAAGTCGTTTCGTCCTATCTCGTGGACGGTGATCACCACGGATGCCAGCCTGTCGGGCTGGGGTGGTGTTCTGGGCGTTCTGTCTGCCCAGGGAACTTGGTCGGAGGGAGAGTCTTCCCTTCCGATCAACATTCTGGAATTACGTGCGATAAATCTCTGTCTTCATCGCTGGACGGACCGGCTGCAGGGCTGCCCGGTTCGGGTGCAGACGGACAATGCCACGGCGGTGGCCTACATCAACCACCAAGGGGGCACCAGGAGTGCCCGGGCGGCTCGAGAAGTGGCCGACATTCTGTCTTGGGCCGAGACTCATGTCCCGGCGATAACGGCAGTTCACATTCCGGGGGTGGAGAACTGGCAGGCGGACTATCTGAGTCGCCAGACCCTGGATCAGGGGGAATGGTCTCTTCACCCGGCTGTCTTCCAGATGTTGTGCGCGAAGTGGGGTCTTCCAGATGTGGACCTGTTCGCGTCTCGTCTCAACAACAAGGTGAGAAGGTTCGTGGCAAGGACGCGCGACCCTCGGGCAGACACGTCAGACGCGTTAGTGGCCCCGTGGCATCAGTACAGGCTGATGTACGCGTTCCCACCGATTCAGTTGCTGTCCAGGTTCCTTCGCAGGTTACACTCGGAACGCAGCACGGTGATTCTTGTGGCACCGGACTGGCCTCGCCGGTCCTGGTACGCAGACCTCGTGAATCTGGCGGTCGACGCCCCTTGGCGTCTACCTCTTCGAGACGATCTACTGTCTCAGGGACCGATTTACCATCCTGCTTTACAGTCGCTGGCTTTGACGGCCTGGCTGTTGAGACAGAGGTCCTGAAGGAGAAGGGTCTCTCTCCAGAGGTCGTTCATACTTTGATCAACGCTAGGAAGTCTTCCTCGGGGAAGGTTTATTACCGTACTTGGAAGGCCTATTTTGCCTGGTGTGAGTCCAGGGGGTTTTCACCCCGCACGTACTCGGTTTCCCGTGTGCTTTCTTTTCTTCAGACGGGTGTTGATCAGCGTTTGGCGCTGGCTACGATAAAGGGTCAGGTGTCTGCGCTGGCCGTTCTGTTTCAACGTCCCGTGGCTTCCAACTCCTTGGTTGGCACTTTTATTCAGGGTGTGCGGCATCTGGTTCCTCCTAGGAGGGATCCTTTGCCCCCTTGGGACTTGAATCTCGTTCTATCTGTGTTACAACGTGCTCCTTTTGAACAGATCAGGGAGATCTCGTTGTCTATGTTGTCCAAAAAGGTCGCCTTTTTGGTGGCGATCACTTCGGCTCGCAGAGTGTCGGAGCTGGCGGCTTTGTCCTGCAAGTCTCCGTACCTGGTTATTCATTTGGATAAGGTGGTCTTGCGACCTAATCCTTCTTTTCTTCCGAAACGAGTTTCGGAATTCCATCTTGATGAGGATATTGTCTTGCCTTCGCTGTGCGCAAAGCCTAAACATCCGAAGGAGGTGGGATTGCATTCTCTGGATGTTGTTCGGGCGATAAGGGTTTACCTTAAATCGACTGAGTCTTTTCGTAAGACTGACTCCTTGTTTGTTCTTCCAGAGGGTCCTCGGAAGGGCATGGCGGCTTCGGCCTCTACCATCGCCAAATGGATCAGGCAGACCATTGAACAGGCCTATGCTTTGCAGGGTAAGGCTCCTCCTGTCCCTGTGAAGGCGCACTCTACTAGATCTTTGAGTACGTCTTGGGCCTGTCGTCATGGGGCTTCTGTAGCCCAGGTGTGTAAGGCGGCGACCTGGTCGACCGTGCACACTTTCACAAAATTCTACAAAGTAGATGTTCAGGCATCGGCGGATGCTTCCTTTGGCCGCAAGGTTCTTAGTGCGGCTGTTCCATAGGGTCCCTTGTTGGGGACTCCTGGCTGTTGGGATAGTTTTTTGTATCCCCTGGTTTTTTGTCTTCTCCTGGGTTGTTGCTCCTGTTGAGCACTTGTTTTTTGCTGTTGCCCAGCTGGTTTCCTTCCTTTGGTAAGGTTCCTTTCTTTGATGCGGAGACTGCGTTGCCTTTTCGGCGCGGATGCGTTTCCCACCCCTCATGTTTGCACTGCTTTGGGACGTCCCCATATGTGACGAATATGAAGAGGCGGCGACTGTCGGAGGACGTAAGAGAAAACGGAATTTTTGTAAAATCTTACCTGTAAAATTCCTTTCTCTGAGTCCTCCAACAGTCGCCGCCCCCGCCCCTCTTTTGGGGTTTGGTTGTATACTCTACTGCTATTCCACTAAAACTGAGATATGGTTGCAGGAAGTAGGAGGGTATTGACTGAGGGGACCACCCCTTGAGGGTGGGATATATTAAAAGCTTTATTGTTAACATATTCTGTTGCCTAGCTACTCCTTCGGAGCAAAGTCTAATACCCCATATGTGACGAATATGAAGAGGCGGCGACTGTCGGAGGACTCAGAGAAAGGAATTTTACAGGTAAGATTTTACAAAAATTCCGTTTTTTTAAGAAAATAATAAACATGTTACACTCCCCTGCACTTTGCAATGGTTTTGCATAGTGACCCAAACCTCCTCTTCTGGGGTTCCCCCAGTAATCTTGGCTCCTATTCTTTTCCGTGTCCCCCACATAGCAAGCTGCTTGGGGGTGGGGCAAATGTGCATGCTTGCTCCCTCACAGCATTTTATTGACAACAGCAAGAGCCAATGGCTCTGCCCGAGTCCTTGTGTGAAAAGGAAGCGAGTAGAGAAGAGATCCAGCTATCCACAGCACTGGATTGATTGAGGACTCGGCTAAGTATTTTGGAATGTGAGGGAGGACAGCAAGTTTTAAAACATTTTTTACCTTAATGCAGAGAATGCATTAAGGTAGAAAAATGTTTTGGCTGTAGAACCACTTTACGACTCAATATCCATCAGCGATGCAATTGGCTGATCATGGATAAGCATTGTTAGGCAGTGCAGAGGTGGGGGACTCGAGTCACATGACTTGACTTAAGTCAGACTTAAGTCACCAGTTTGAGGACTTGAGACTTGCTTGACTAAAATTAATAAAAGACTCGACTTGACTTTGACTTGGTATTCATGACTTGAGACTTGACTTTGACTTGAGACATATGACTCGAAATGACTTTACTTTTTTAAGTTATTAAATATTTGCATTTTCCCAAGATGTGTTAAAGCAAAATTAATGTGCTTGTTATGTTTCTGACACCACAGTCACTTAAAACACCTCAGCGTGTTCTGATTTTTAGGACACTGGCTGTTTAACAATGGAAATACTTAACATGTTTTTTTAGTGACTGTGGTGTTGAAACATGACCAGACGAAGGATTTTGAGCTGTTTGGGCATTCAAAATGTTTCTTTAATATGCCAAGAAAAAAGCACAAAGCAGTTTTGTTAATGTTGAAAATAAAACAAAACCTTTCCTGACCACTGACTTTTAACTGATTTAAAGGTGAAAATTGGGGTAGATCAGTATTTTTATTTGATTTGTGACTTGACCAAAATAAATGACTTGACTTTGACTTGCTTGACTTCTAGCAGGGACTCGACTTGACTTCTAGCAGGGACTCGACTTGACTTGCTTGCTTTTCACCACAGTAACTTGGGCCTTGCTTGAGACTTGAAGGTTAAGACTTGAGACTTGCTTGTGACTTGCACATGTGTGACTTACTCCCATGTCTGAGGCAGTGTACTTTGAAGTTTAGAGGAAATGTGTAAAAATAGAATATGGAAGCTGCAGTTGCTCAGTGACTTAGAAAAGTATTAAATTCAGAGACATCCATGCAATTATAGTTCTCGGAAAATCAGCAATGAAAGCAAACCTGTTTCTCTAATTTTCAGTTTCCTGTAAGCTTTTTAGCTTCTTAGCTTCATATTTGCTTTGGAACTAGCTTTCTGAACCTGCTGCTGGGCACAACAATCTTGGATGCATGCAATGGCAGAAGACCAAGCAGACCAAAGCAGGGTATACACGTTTCAAAATTCAACCAGTTCAGCAGGAGTCGGGTGAATTTTCATGTGTGTGTAGCTCTCTGTTTACCAGAAGCCAGTCATTATCTTGTGTGAATGCAGAAATCTGTCTTTTTTTTTTTTTTTTTTTTTTAATTTAACACACTCTAGAGCGGTCACTCCATTTATGCCCTCTGTTGATATTGCACATGCACTTTATTGCCATGTCAGTTTCAGGCTTAGAATTTAGGCAAATAATTTGCATCTTTTGTGCCTTCAGCAGAGAGCTGCCTGTTTTCTGCCTTTGCGCACTCCTGCTTTTATTTAAGCCAACACTAGGCTGACCGACAATAAAGGTGACCTAGTAGCAAAGGAAGGGAGCCTGCAAAGCATTGTACTTGTGATCAGCAGATTATAGGTGTATTGCAAGGCTCCTGCACACAGTCAGTGTAGCAGTCTGCCCATATGCGCAGGCAGTTAATGAATGACAGAAAGGATCACTGAACTACCTAGAGCGCTCATCAGCATTCTGGTAGATCATTGAGAACTAAAAGCCATCAGCCGCAATAGATAATGGTGGTAGTTCTCCAATATCTAAAAATGAAAAAAAAAATAGGTTTAGATGCAATTTAAATTAATCATTTGATATGACTCAGGCTGGAGCTAGATAGGGACATTTTCTGATCTCATAATTGGCTTACCTTTGTATGTTCAATAGTTGTTGCTCACTTAACAAGAATAATAAACACAACAGAGTCAATGACCACCTGTGGGATGCCTTCCACTGCTCATGACAAGGATGTCCCATGTCAACACTGATCTTTATCTTAACCTTAGAACCCTTCCTATTAAAATTATGTACAGATACCAACATGCGTGGCCTGATGGTGGGCTGAAAGGAATACAAATGTGGGACCTTGTCAGCAATCTGCTGTTTATCTTATCCTTGCCACAGATCATACTCCCTAACCTGTTGCCATTTCTAGAAGATTTCAATTCATTTTAAAATAAATTACAAGTCCTTTGCTCTTTGCTTCCACATGCTGCTGCAGTAGACTGCCAACAGAATTTCCCTTTGAGCTGAAAGTCCAGATCGATTATGTACTTGGGAATCCAGTTTCCGCCCAACCCTTCGAATCTATAGCACCTGAAGTATGCAAAACAAATTATGTTTATCAAAAAAGAACTTGCCCAGTGATATTGAGCTTAGTCCTGTTTTAGCGATATAGCCATATTAAAGATGTCTGTGGCACCTAGAATCCTCTACTTCCTACAGACTATAGCAATTTAGGAAGCAAAATAAAGCTTTAGGGCTCTTTCACACGGACGCTCCGCTTGTCCGCAAATCATCCTATTTTTTTGCGGATGATTTGCGGACATAATGTAAGTCAATGGCACTGCGGATGTCAGCGGAATACCATCCGCTGACCACCGATTTTCCTCCTTTCAGTTCTGTTCCGTTTTTTGGAACGGAACAGAACCCTATTTTTTCATCCGTGTAAAAAACGGAAAGGAAGGAAAATCAGATGTCAGCGGTGTCATCCGCTGACATCCGCAATGCCATATACTTACATTATGTCCGCATATCATCCGCAAACGGATGGGATGATATGCAGGCACACGGAGCAGATGACAGAAATGTGAAAGCGGCCGTGTGAAAGAAGCCTTAGTTAGTAAACTCCTTAATGTGCACATTACTCTGGAGACACTAAAGCCTCATGGATAGCAACATGATTCCTGCTCTTCCTAGAACACAGAAGGGGTCTACCTGCTATGCAATAATGCTTTTGACTAGAATTGTTTACTGTAACATACACACTTCAACTAAGCCATGGATGGTTTTAGAACACTCACTGTCTAAAACTCCATTAACATTTCCCCCATGGATTTATCAGAATTTTATGTGATTCATTACTCAAGCACCCTCTCATAGGCAACACACTGAAGTCATTCTACCTCTTTTGTCAACACCATAATCTCTCCTCAAATTCAGACCCTTTAAGTATGATTTTATAACACTGCATTTCTTCCACTAATGCTCTTTTCCTTCTAGAAGAGCTAGCAACCAGAGCAGAACTGAACTGCATGGCACCCCTTCCATAGAGGTATTCTCTGGGACAGACAGTCCCCTACTAATGGTTCAAATGCAACAGATACAACATTCTAGTCATTGCTGCATTTGGCTATCTCCCTAATAATCTTTTTATCATGCCATACCTGTAGCAAAGACCTCACTACCCTGGAGAAACTAAGTGTCTGTGATTGTGACACCTAAACCACACTGCAAAATTGTTCTCAGGACCGTAAACTCAGAGGCTGACCTCTTGGGCTCTAAATGGGAACAAGACTTGGGTACCACCTTTAAAGACCAAGAATGGGAGAGTAGTACATTTCCAATCTCATCAAAGTACCCGTCAATGGGAAAACCTAAGAATAACTTCACAACTCGCTCTAGATACCCACATCCCCTTCACAACCTTTTCTCCTCTAGTGACAGTCTTTGCTGGGGATATCCAAAAGAGAACGGTACCTTCATGCACTTATGGTAGTTCCTAATACCAACACCCACACACATACATGAAAACCCTGCTATTTCACATTCTTAATGCAACACTGATTATTCGGACATACAGGAATTCTACACAACTGCCCTTTCTGATAGTCCAGTACTCTGAAATAAAAAAAAAAAAAAACATGCAGAAATGGAGAAACGCATACACCTTTCACATGAGAGACTAACTCAATGCAGACACTTGGGCATGCTGGTTTCAATTCAAAACAGCCTTGACACTTATTAAAAACATATCTATCATTTGAACTTTGTCAGGCTATTTAATAGGTTTCAGTTTGACTCCTTTAACCAGCTTTGACTGCATACACTGTAGTAACTGACTATGCAGGAACTACCCCCCCCCCCCCCCCCCATCTATAACAACTCACCTTCCATTCTCTCCCTGCTTCTCCCAGAACCCATAATCAAGACCTTTCCATCCTTTTTTCCTCATTTCCTCCTGCACCACTCTTATGGGATCAAATAAGCCAATAGTAAAGTTGAGAGCACAACAGGAGACATTAAGTGAAAAATCATCAATTGGTCAACTCTTAATATGTCTCCATGTAAAATAATTAGACATACTTCCTTGGTGGAATGGTGTTTCCCTCTTTCTTACATGAACAACCTCCTTTTACCCGTCCCATTCACATATCCCAAAGTTCCTTCCCTATTATCTCAACCTCAAGATATGATAAAAAAGTGTTGACTGCTACCAATTAAAGGAGAAGTATGGGGTGTGGGCTATTTTTCAGAATATACTTACGTTGATGCAGCATCAGTCCCCCGGCGCCTCTGCACTGAGAACTGAGCGATCGAACACTGCCGATCGCTCAGTTCTCACAGCTCCCCCAAGCAGAGAGCTGCTGACTGTCAGTCAGCAGCTTCCTGCTCTGCTCCCTCTTCCCTTGTTGGAGCGCTGAGCTGCGGCTCTCTGAGAGGCTGAGCTGGCTTTCTGTCTAGGCACCTGGCGGATCCAGATTCCATTGTCGTGATGATGTGGTGCCTGGACCATCTTGTGTGACGTCAGCAGAGAGCCAACTTCAGTCCGCTCTCTGCTTAAAATGGGCCACAGGAGTGCAAAACGGATTGCACTCCTGTGATCCATAGAAGAAGTATACCCAAACGAGCTTTGGCTATACTTCTCCTTTTTAAGTTTTACACTGTTTTCTTTTTTCTGTTTCAATATTTGTATTGAAGTTTCAAGAAAGATACAATCATTTCTATAATAGGCAAACCAAACAAACACTCAACAGTGATGTGCAACAAATAGTAATTTGTAGCCGATTCAGCAGCGTCCAAAAGAAAAAACAAGAAAATCTGCATCATGTGCCCAATTTAGAATTATACGGTTGTTAAATTCATATTGTTTTATGTACAAGCAAAATGACAAAGTTGAAACAAAGATGGATGGACAAAACCACCCCATACACAAATGCATTCAATGCTAAAGGGACTAGCCAATTATGGCTGGGAGTTAACTTCCAGCTTCCCACCAGTGTAAACTTTGCTGCAAGCAAAACATGATGGGCAAGCGCTTGTTTCCTTGCCAACAGATTGGTTGCACAATGCAGGAAAACCTGCCAGGGGTGCTTTGGGATGTCCCTGCAAAATTATGTCTCGAGGAATAGCTTAGTCCATAACAAGGTGCCAAATGGACGCCTTGTTTTCTTATAATAATTATTGAATTGTACATTGTGCTCAGTACATGCTGAAAATGTATTTTATTTTCTGTAGAATTTACATTTATCAATTCAATAAAAAATTTCTTTAAGGGGAAAAAAATAATTAACACAGCAGTGTTCATGAGCTTACAGTAATATTGTGTTTGCTGGTTATTGAAGAGGCACTTAAATTATTGAATTCTGACAGTTTTACAAAGGAAAAGGGAAAGAAAAAACCTAAGCAAACAAGGAAAGCTTTCTACAAAAATTCACTGCTACCATGCTGGTTAGTAATGGCTAACATGTGTGCTCCTTGTGTTTTGTTGTAGCCGTCCCCGGGAATTCTGGCGCCTTGACTACTGGGAAGATGACTTGAGGCGCCGTCGACGATTTGTGCGGAACCCCCTTGGTTCAACACATCGTGAAGCGACACTTAAAGCTGCCATAGATCATGGTATGTATCATATAGATGCACTCACTTATCTAATCAGTGCTGTAAAGGTTGTGTGTGAATATATATGTGTGTGTTTATGTACAGTATCTCACAAAAGTGAGTACACCCGTCACGTTTTTGTAAATATTTTATTATATCTTTTCATGTAACAACACTAAATAAATGACACTTTGCTACAATGTAAAATAGTGGGTGTACAGCTTGTATAACAATGTAAATGTGCTGTCCCCTCAAAATAACTCAACACACAGCCATTAATGTCTAAACCGCTGGCAACAAAAGTGAGTACACCCTTCATTGAAGATGTTCAAATTGGGTCCAAAGTGTCAATATTTTGTGTTGCCACCATTATTTTCCAGCACTGCCTTAACCCTTTTGGGTATGGAGTGCACCAGAGCTTCACAGGTTGCCACTGGAGTCCTCTTCCACTCCTCCATGAGGACATCATGGAGCTGGTGGATGTTAGAGACCTTGCGTTCCCCCACCTTCCGTTTTGAGGATGTCCCACAGATGCTCAATAGGGTTTAGGTCTGGAGACATGCTTGGCCAGTCCATCACCTTTACCCTCAGCTTCTTTAGCAAGGAAGTGGTCATCTTGGAGGTGTATTTGGGGTCATTATCATGTTGGAATACTGCGCTGCGGCCCAGTCTCCGAAAGGAGGGGATCATGCTCTGCTTTAGTATGTCACAGTACATGTTGGCATTCATGGTTCCCTCAATGAACTGTAGCTCCCCAGTGTCGGCAGCACTCATGCAGCCCCAGACCATGATACTCCCACCACCATGCTTGACTGTAGGCAAGACACACTTATCTTTGTACTCCTCACCTGGTTGCTACCACACATGCTTGACACCATCTGAACCAAATAAGTTTATTTTGGTTTCATCAGACCACGGGACATGGTTCCAGTAATCCATGTCCTTAGTCGGCTTGTCTTCAGCAAACTGTTTGCGGGCTTTCTTGTGCATCATTTTTAGATGAGACTTCCTTCTGGGACGACAGCCATGCAGACCAATTTAATGCAGTGTGAGGCATATGGTTTGAGCACGGACAGGCTGACTCCCCACCCCTTCAACCTCTGCAGTGATGCTGGCAGCACTCATACATTCATTTCCCAAAGACAGCCTCTGGATATGACGCTGAAGACGTGCACTCAACTGCTTTGGTCGACCATGGTGAGGCCTGTTCTGAGTGGAACCTGTCCTGGTAAACCTCTGTATGGTCTTGGCCACTGTGCTGCAGCTCAGTTCCAGGGTCTTGGCAAACTTGTTATAGCCTAGGCCATCTTTATGTAGAGCAACAATTCTTTTTTTTTTTTTTTTCAGATCCTTAGAGTTCTTTGCCATAAGGTCCCATGTTGAACTTCCAATGACCAGTATGAGAGTGAGAGCGATAACACCAAATTTAACACACCTGCTCCCCATTCACACCTGAGACCTTGTAACACTGAGTCACATGACACCGGGGAGGGAAAATGGCTAATTGGGCCCTATTTGGACATTTCCACTTAGGGATGTACTCACTTTTATTGCCAGTGGTTTAGACATTAATGGCTGTGTGTTGAGTTATTTTGAGGGGACAGAAAATTTACACTGTTATACAAGCTGTACACTCAATACCTTTCATTGTAGCACAGTGTACTTTCTTCAATGTTGTCACATGAAAAGATGTAATAAAATATTTACAAAAATGTGAGGGATGTACTCACTTTTATATAATTATATATATATAATGTCATAAAGCAGCGTGCAAAAGTTTTAGACGTGTAAAGAAATGTAAAGTAAGAATGCTTTCAAAAAATATATTATTATTTTGTATTAATTTACAAAATGCAAAGTGAACAATCGGAAGGAAATTCTAATCAATATTTTGTGTGACTACCCTTTGGCTTAAAACCAGCATTAATGTTTGCACTATTTGTACATTTGCATAAAGTCAGGGATTTTGTAGGATTAGGGTCTGGTGTATGATTACCCTTTATACCCAGCAGGTGCCAATGATTAACAATTTCATATGTAGCTTGAAACAGCTGTGTAGGAGGCTTAAAACTGGATAAGAAATAGCTCAACTCTGCTACTAAGGTGAGGTTGTGGAAGACCGTTTCATGTCGCAGGTCATAAACCATGGCAAGACTCAACACAGCAAAAAGACACCAGTTATACTGCATCAGCAAGGTCTCTCCCAGGCAAGGATTTCAAAGCAGACGGGTTTCAAGATTTGCTTTTCAAGCTTCTTTTGAATTGGCACAAAGAAACCATCCATGTTGAAGATCGACACAGTGGTCAGCCAAGGAAAATTAATGCAAAATATTAGACACATCATGCTTACTTCATTTTGACATCAGAAAACGTACAGCAGTGCACAGAACTGGCCCGGAACGAGTGAACCCAGGTACACCCATCTATTGTCTGCAGAAGTCTGGCTAGAAGTGGTCTTCATGGAAGAATTGCAGCCAAAAAGGCACACCTCCAATATGGAAACAAGGCTAAGCGACTCCACTATAAACTAAAACACAGGAACTGAGGTGCAGGAAAAAGGCAGCAGGTGGCTGTTGGATCAATATTTGAATATTTGGCTGTAGCAAGAGGTAGTTTGTTTACCGAAGGGCTGGGGAGCAGTACAATAATGTGCGTCTGCAGGCAACAGTGAAGCATGGCGGAGGGTCCTTGCAAGTTTGGGACAAAATTTCTGCAAATAAGTTGGAGATTTGGTCTGAATGAATGGTGTCCTCAATGCTGAGAAATACAGGCAGATACTTATCCATGGCGTGTGATTGGCCCCAAATGTTTTCTGCAGCAGGACAACAACCCCAAACACACAACAAAGTCATAAAGAACTATGTTCAGCTTAAAGAAGTACAAGGAGTCCTAGATTTGTTGGTTTGGCCCTCACAGAGCCCAAATCTCAAAATCATCGTCTGGTTGGGATAACATGAATAGACAGAAGGATTTGGGGCAGCCTACATCCACAGAAGACCTGTAGTTAGTTTCCCAAGATGTTTTGGAACAACCTACCTTCCAAGTACTTTCAAAAACTCTATGCAAATGTTCGAAGAATTGATGCAGTTTGCAAGGCAAAGGGTGCCCACACCAAACATTTATTTGCGATCTCTTCTGTTCAATTATTTTCCATTTTGTTAATTGATAAATATAGAGTATTAACACTTTCACAATTTAAATAATGGGGAAACAATAACACACTGAGACTAAGAGAATAGTGGCCTAAGATAGGCTTATCATCCGAACAACTAACCTAAAGCAGCACATTGACAGACGTAGTCCTCGGTGATTCAACGCCCTCGGGTTATGCTGCCCTCTACAGGAGCAGGACTAGACAGGAAAAAAAACGTTCTGGCCACACCCTAGGGGCAGTCCCAGAGGGTATATCCTCTCACTTCCTGCTCTAGCAAATCAGTTTTTTTCTGTCTAGTTAGGAGTAAGGACCTAGATACCTTGCTGGGATCTTCGGTCCTGGCAGGATTTTTTTCTTAGAAAAGATTTTTTAGACAGCTTTTTTTCTCCAGTGTTCCTGTGAGATCTTCAAGCAAGAAAGCTGAACTGGGCGACGGGCTGGATGTTGAGATCCAGTGGTCACCCCAGTTCAGCCTACGAGCGCGTGCAGGCCATAGCTCCGCGCTGGGTCGGCCGCGACATAGTCCCACTGGACGGGGACTGACCCTGCGAGTTAAACGTCTCGCTGAAACGCCAAAGACCATGAGTCACGGCGTCCGTATTGGTCGACAGCCCTCCTACCTCGGTGGAGAGGGGTACTGTCAGGAGTTGGCGCCCGCCTGGTTCCGGTATGGTGAGTAGTATGTTCCCCCTTTTCCCCCTGACGGGTTTGTGGTGAACGCTGGCCCCTCTCTGTAATGGTAAGGATGGGTTCCCCTCTATCCTATAACATGTCACAGATCCCCCTAATTGAGTGTGATTTTTGTGTACAAGAAGCCAGGAGGCTTGGTTTGGGAGCTGACAATCTAATTGTAAAAATGTGAAAATGATTGTAGTCAGTGGCAGTACTAGAACTTTACTGTGATATTGTAAGGTATCCTACCTGTCAGAAGCCACAGGGCGATGTCTATACATGTATACTGCATTCCAGATCATTCCTCCAGCTAAGCAGATGCCTCCCGACGGCCACGGACCGCATACGGCCCGCCAGGGTCCGGTACCGCCGACCACGCTGACCACCATGAGGGTGAAGGGTTGTGAGGCCGAGATCCTTCTGCAGACATGCCGCTATTCTGTGCAGGCCGCCGCCATTGTCTGGTAGATCGCACGAGGCCGCCATTTTGGTGTAGCCTCGTGTCTCCAGCATGGGGGCGGCCATGTTTGAGGTGACTCAAACACCTCATGGAGCCAGGGGGAGGCGCCGGCAGGCGTGTTAAGGGGCGGAGCCGCCTCCTTTACCCAGGAAATGGGGCCAAAGACTTCCTGTCTGTAACAAGACAAGCACTGAGCAAGCTGATGAAAACTTCTGTGCATCAGGGATGAGCCTTGGGGTGTCTCTCTCTCTCTCGGGTCCAAAAAGGCAGGGAACACTGAGGGGCGCTGTTGCGACTGGGGGACACAAAAAAAAAAAAAAGTTTTTTACTTTGTCATTTTTTGTCGCTGGCAAGTGTCTTGTATAATCATTGACCCTGCCGCATAGGTATCCCCACCTGATCCCCTCAAGGTGGCCGCAGGACCCTCCAGTACCCCACTTATTTTTAATGCATTATCGGCAGTTTTGGAGTCTTTGGTATCCCGGGTGGAGGTGGCCTGTCAGGGACGGGGGTCAAGAAGCGACCCCCGCCTACCCCTATTGTTTATCAGATACTTCAGGGGCTGTTGTCTCAGGTAATATCTCCTCAGCAGTGAGGAGCACGTTTCTGCCTCCGCCATAGCACAAGAGTGGTGGATGCACTAGTTGTGTCCGTCCGGGAAACCTTTAGTCTTGAGGTTACACCGGCAGAGGTAGCTGAGACTGAGATTCCTTTTTGGTACTTGTTAGCCTACCAAAAGGGCGAAGGATTTTCCTTTACCCAAATGGGGTCGTTTTGAAACGAACTCCTGTTATTTCCAAACGCATGGCTAGGTGCTATCCGTTTGAGGAATTCCTCTTTATAGGATAGACGGTACCACCTACTGTCTTGCCACAGACTGTTAGGATAAAAGGACCTCGTAACTAACGAGGACCTTCCTTTTCTGCTCATAAAGAGTTGTTCGTTCCGTGAGGGCGGGCGATAAGGCGAAACCCTCCAAAGCCCCTTTAGAGAGGATTCAAAGGGCGCTGGTCGGCTAAACAAAAAGTCCGGCTCAGCCAAGCCTGAAGATACAGCCTGATGCGCCCCTACCCATCTCTGGGGTGGGGGGGGATGTCTTCACCGGTTTCTGGAGGACACAGGATCGAGTTTCGATCACTTCCACCGGTGCGATTCTTCCCTTCTAACATTGAACGGTTTCAGGGGTTCTATTCGAATCTATTCACAATGCCCAGGAAAGAGGGCAAGGTGCGTCCAAATCTGGACTTGGGAAGAAATGGAGTCCATCCGTACAGTGGTGGCCTCCCTGCATCAGGGGGATTTCCTGGCGTTCATAGACATTTAGGAGGCCTATCTTTATATCCCCATCATCGCAGGACATCAGCGTTTTTTCGCTTTCCCAAAGATCATCCCTGGTTCCCACCAGGAGACTGAACTATCTGGGCCTAAGGTTGGATACATCCTGGGCAAGAGAGTTTCTCCTTGCGGAGAAACTCCAGAAGGTTCAGTCAACGATTCGGATGTTGCTGTCCGTCAATTGGCTGGGACTGATGGTGGCCTTCTTAGAGGCAGTACCGTATACCCAGTCTCATACCCAAATTCTCCTGAAGGAGATTCTTTTTTAATGGAATCAGAATTCCGATTCCCTGGACAATCAGATCCGGTTGAGCGAGCGGACCAGGAAGTCTCCGATGCTCAACCAGGGGAAGTCATTTCTTCCGATAGTATCCAGATTACCAATAAGGGTATCGGAACTGAGAGCGATCAGATTTTGTCTGATTTACTGGATCGAGCAGCTCTAGAGCAGCCCGATTTGGATCCAATCGCATATGGCCTCTTCATCCAGAGGTTTTTCACTAGCTGTCCCTTCATTGGGACATCCCGGATGTGGATCTGTTGGCACCTTGGCTCAACAGGAAGGTGCGGAGGTTTGTAGCTCGCGCCGCGATCCTCTAGCGGACGCAGCAGAAACGCTGATCGCCCCGTGGGGGCAGTATCAGCTACGGCATGCCTTCCATCCTCTCAAGTTGCTGCGGGAACTTCTTCGCAGGATAGAGGTGGAGGGAATTCCAGTTATTCTGGAAATTCCGGACTGACCTCGTCGAGCCTGGTACGCCGACTTGGTGAGGCTAGTCGCGGACGCTCCTTGGAGACTTCCTCTCAGGGAGGATTTGCGGTCTCAGGGACCGATCTTCCATCTTGCTTTACAGTCGCTGGCTTAATGGCCTGGCCATTGAGACCCAGGTACTGAAGGAAAGCGACTTCCAGCACATGGAAGTCTTATATTGCATGGTGTGAATCTATTGGATTTCCCCCACATACCTATTCGGTGACCCGAATTTTGGTCTGTCTGCAACAAGGGGTTGAGCAGAAACTATCCTTGAGCACGATCAAGGGTCAGGTTTTCGGCGTTAGCAATCTTCTTTCAAGAAACCTTTGGCTAATCATTCCTTGGTGCGGAATTTCATCCAGGGGGTGCGACATCTGGCTCCGCCAGTGCGCGCACCCTTACCGCCTGGGATCTTAATTTAGTGTGGTCGGTTCTTCAGAAACTTCTCTTTGAAGATATTAGGGAGATTCCCTTGCTTACATTATCCCAGAAGGTGGCCTTCTTGGTGGCCATTACTTCTGCACGCAGGGTGTCAGAACTGGCCGCATTATCTTGTCGTTCCCCATATCTGGTGGTTCATAGGGATAAGGTAAGGTGGTTCTTCTTCCGAATCCATCCTTCCTTCCTAAAGTGGTTTTCAGAGTTTTTCATCTGAATAAAAGTATTGTGTTACCTTCCCCGTGTCCTAAGACTAGCCATCCTTGGGAGTTTGCATTACACTCCTTGGATGGGGTTCAGAAGGATACACTTGACTACTACGAACTTGTTTTCGTAAGACGACTCACTTTTTGTGATCACGGATAGCCCTTGAAGGGGGTTGCCTGTGTCTGCCGCGACCATATCTACATGGATCAGTCAGATGGTGGTACAGGCTTATTCTATTAAGGGCCGGAATCCTCCGTTCCCTGTTAGGGCGCACTTCACTCGAGCGCTCAGTACTTCCTGGGCCTATCGCCATCAGGCGTCAGTGGTCCAGGTATGTAAGGCGGCCACCTGGTCGTCGGTACATACCTTTACAAAATTTTATAAGATTGATGTGATGGCATCGGCGGATGCCTCATTTGGCCGCAAGGTTTTGCAGGCCGCAATTTGAGGAGACCAGTGGTCTACCTCGGGTGTTTTTTTCTGTTGAAAAATTTCTGTTGAGTCTCATCATTGAGGATGAGCATTGTAAACTTCTAGTTGGCACCGGTTGGGCCTTCTAGATTGGATTTGATTTCCATTTTCCCACCCCTCATTTGTGGTACTGCTTTGGGATGTCCCGAGGGTGTTGAATCACCGAGGACTACGTCTGTCAATGAGCGATAGAGAAAAATGGATTTTTGTAAAATCTTACCGTAAAATCCTTTTCTCTTAGCTCATTGACAGACGTAGTACCCGCCCCTCTGTTTTTGAGTTGGGTTGGGTTAAATTCTCTAAACACTGCTTTGTGACATAACTGATTTGCTAGAGCAGGAAGTGAGAGGATATACCCTCTGGGACTGCCCCTAGGGTGTGGCCAGAACGTTTTCTTTCCTGTCTAGTCCTGCTCCTGTAGAGGGCAGCATAACCCGAGGGTGTTGAATCACCGAGGACTACGTCTGTCAATGAGCTAAGAGAAAAGGATTTTACGGTAAGATTTTACAAAAATCCATTTATTGCTTCATACTTAAATATGATGATATCCATAATACCTTCCTGTCGTACCATTCAATAAAAAGTGTAAAACAAGGAGAAAAGCAAACCGAGTAGAGGAGGGAGGGAGGAGGGAAAGGGAGAACAGGGAGAGCCTCCCTTGGTGCAACTTGCCAAAAGCCTACAAAATTTCAACGGTCTTTGGATATGTATTCAGCAAAAACATCAGAGTAGGTAAAGGACAACCAACACGCCCATATCTTGTGGGCACGTGAGGCAAGGCCCTTGTAGTCGAGTGTCATTTCTTCCATATGGTAAACATGATCTACTGCCAGTAACCACTGCTTAATTGTGGGTATGGTCGATTGTTTCCAAAATCTGGGTATAAGTGACTTGGCAGCATTGAGGAGGTGGGGTGTGATTGATCTACAAGGTGGGGTGTGATTGATCTACAATACCGGCCTCCTGGTTCCGCCGTGCAATGAAACACTGCCCACAGATCGTCCTCAACAGATGAACCCTGAATGGATTCAATTAGGCGGAGGACTGATGACCAAAATGGGCAAAGAACTGGGTAAAACCACCAAATGCGAGCATTAGTGGCCACTGCGACACAGCCCCTCCAACAGAGGTTAGAGGAAGGGCAAAAGAGTTGATGCAGTTTAGCAGGAGATAGATGCCATCTGGTCAGAAGTTTATAGCTGACCTCAGCTGATTTAGATGAGATTACAGGCGAATGGGTGAGAGATAATATCTTCTTCCTGAGCTCGTTGGTGAGAGGTATTTGTAAACCCCCTTCCCATTGCTTTAGGAAGTAAGGTATTCTGGATGAGTCCATGCCCAGCAGGGCATTGTAGATCAATGATAATATTCCCTTTGGGGGCGTGTCGAGATTCACAATTTGTTCAATGGGATTAAGAGTCTTCAAAGAGCGTAGGGGCTAAACCTTTAATAAACCGTTTCAATTGAGCATATCTCCAGTGGTCCATGAATGATGGGTGTGGAGAACGAATGAGGGTGGAGGGTGGGAGGATACTTTTTTCCTTAGTCACGTGGTGCAAGAGGGTGGTAGGCTGCGGAAGCCAATGTAGGAGCGAAGAGTTCTAAGAGTTTTCTTATAAGTTATGGTAGGTATAGGTATCTTATAAGTTTTGTGGAAGGAGTCCCAGACTAGAAAAACAGATTTCAACAAGGGGGGCGTGTCAGTTGAGAGGCGTCTGTATCGGAATCTGCAACAAAGTTAGATAAAGTCCTAGCATCCAAAGAGGAATGTTTTTTTCTTAACAAAAGTGGAGTTACTCTTTAAGCTTGCAAGGTCACATTAAGCTAAAGATGACATTTTTGGAGGAGATTTCAATGCGGTTCTATTCCCCCAGGAGGTTAGAGCCCCGCCTCCTAAAAACTGTTTTTAATGTCTATATTGCCTACCTAGCTTCATAATCTAACAAAAGTTGTGAATCTTGTTATGGTATGGAGGCATCTGCACCCCTTGGAAAGGGATTTTACCCATTTTTTCCAATTCTCACCATTCTCTATCTAGGTTAGACACATCTTTGATATCTATATTTGCTGCTCAAGCTGTCAGCAAGTGAAATAGAACCTATGGTGATTTATAACAACTCTCCAGGTGGTAGAATTGCTGGTTTTGGGGGAAAATCCCCAACAACTTGGAAATTTCCTACTTGTTAATGCAAGGGTGATGCGTTTCTTTTGACATTTTAAACTGTGGTGGAATGAGTTTGTAGAATGCAAGGCCATACATGTGAGTGATCCTATTTTCTACTGCGAGGCTTCAAAGGCCGTCTTAAGGGGCAGAATTTAGTGTATGCTACCTTTCGGAGACATGTATAAAGGTTCACAATTCATGTGTTGTATTTAAACAATGTTTATTGGAGTCAAATGGAACAAACTCCATTCAAGCAAAGCAGATTTGTGACGATTGGCTTGCTCAGTACAACTTTATTAGGTCTTGGAAAGGAGCATACTTTTTTAGATTTGGAAACAAATCAGGTCATCTGCTACCAAATTTAGTAAAAGGGAAGAGACCTTGGATTCACGTCCCTCACCTTAACGATAAACATGTTTAGATACAATAGGATCCAAAAGTAATATCTAAAAATTTTAAACAATAGTATATAAAATTATATACAGCAGTATTTCCTGACCCATGAGTGGATGATACTTTTTTAGATCAGATTGAGCTCCTGACATTGTCGGAGGCAGATAGGAATTTTTGGATGAGATTA
The DNA here is from genome assembly GCF_965119305.1 of Pelophylax lessonae. Lineage (NCBI taxonomy): Eukaryota > Metazoa > Chordata > Amphibia > Anura > Ranidae > Pelophylax > Pelophylax lessonae. The sequence goes on along the minus strand of NC_138768.1, from coordinate 668,085,838 downwards.
CGGTTGATAGAATAATTTAAATGATAGATAAATCCTCTTCTAACATAGCCCCTGTTCCAGACGGTGTTAGTCCTGAATTTTATAAACGTTTATCGGAGGATTTACCTATTCCCTTGAGTAACTTGTTCAACCATATTCTTGTTATTAAAACATATCCTCCGAAAGGTTATTTGTTTAATGCCTAAAAAAGACAAAGATGCTAAAGAACCCAGTTTGTTCAGGCCTATATCTTTGCTTAGTCAGGGTTTTAAAATGCTAAATGCTGGAAGGTATTGCTTCCAAAATTAAAACGGAACAGGGGCCAAAAGTGATCTACTATTTCTAGCTAAAACCCCTCCGGAAAAGATTTACGGAGGTAGCTAAAACCCCTCCGGAAAAGATTGGATACCTAATAATGTATATCATCTACTGTATGTGCTCATAATTCTCTTCCCATAATTAATAAACACTTTTTAAATTACAACAGTGGAAAGATCTTCCTATTTCTATGTTGGGTAGATACCACCTGATTAAAATTGTTAGCTTGGCTAGACTGTTATTTCCCCTCTAGACATTTCCTCTATTGTTAAGACATAGAGATATCAATAGGCTAAATTTGGCTTTTTTTTTTTTTTCTTTGTGTAGAAAGGCCTAGAATCGCTTTGAAGAGATTACAAATGCCTAAATATTCATTATGTACCAATCTCCTAAACCTTCATCTATATAATTTGGAATGTTTGCTACGAACCATCAGAGATTCGGTCAATCATATGTCCGACTATACTAATTTAACTATTGAGTTTCAAATGGTACATCCGTGGTCTATTGTAGGCCTTTTACATACTGCTTTTCGGACTCTCCTTGAGCATATCAAAAATAATTTGCTTTATGTGATGCTTTAACCACCTCTAGTCTGAGCTAATTCTGACATTCCTCTCTTACATGTGAAAAAAACATAATTTTGTTGCTTAAATATTACTTTGAATCCCCAGACATTATATATATATTTTTATGTCACATATTTGCGCAGTGGTTTTTTCAAACGCAAATTTTTTGTAATAAATTAACTGTAATGAATTTTAATACACAAACATATAATAATGCCCAATTTTTTGGTAAAATATGTACAATAATACTAGACCGAGTAAACCAATACCAAACATGTCATGCTTTAAAATTGCGTCCGCCCGTGGAACGGTGCCAAACTTCAGTACCAAAATTTCCCATTGCTGACATTCTAAAACCCTTTACAGGTTACCAGATTAGGATTAAAGAAATTCCTTGCTACTTGGTCTAGTTATATATGTAAGGATCTGCCAATAGATCAACTTTGGGAAGTAATGGCAAGGTTTCAATACACTACATGGAACAACACAGAAAAGTTCAAGCAGAACTCCTAGATCTCAACCCCCCCACTAAACAGTTATTAAATTTGTGAAATTCCTTACTATTGAAGAGAAAAGTCTAATTAAAGAAATGCAGCATCTTTCTTGCCAAGGAGGAGCTGTTACAACAGGGATTACATCCTATCCTCTCCTCTCTCTACACTATATTCAACTACACTACCCATCATGCTTTGGGAATTGCAGTGAATGTGGGAGGGTACACTAGGCCTGTACATGTTTAATGTGAACAAGCCCACTTCAACATAAATCACACCCCCTCATTCTACTATGCGTCCCTTCTTAAGAAGTGGACTGTGCCACCGGTGGTGGACCCTCCAGTTTCCATATTAAACAAGGCAATCCTGATTCAGTTTGAGGAGTCCCTGGCCTTTAAGGATCGGGAAGGCGGAGGCTGTGGCCCGCACTATGTACACTCTGGCTGGTTCGGCAATGAGGCCGGTATTCACTATTGCCCTAGTGTCGCAAACTCCGACCGAATGGGCCAGGTTCCTACGCCATGACCTGGAGGGGGAATAGCTCCCCCCTGCCTTTGCCGAGGTGGAGGACCAGGTTGTCCAGGGGCTGCAGTTTATCTGTGATGCCTCTTTGGATGGGGCTCCCCCTGATGGCTCGCCTCTCTGTTTTGACAGTGGTTGTTCGGTGTGTTTTTTGACTGAAGTGCTGGTCTGTGGGTCAGACTTCAAAAAAGGCCTTGACTGATCTTCTTTTTCAAGGAGATCACCTATTTGGCACTACCCTGGATGACATCATTAAAGGTCTCACAGGGGGAAAGAGTGCTTTTCTTCCGCAAGCTACGAAGGGCAAGGAACCTCGCCGTAGACATGGGCCTTCCGTCTCCGCTCATAAGAAGTTTTTTTCTCGTGTCCTCTGACAGTCGCCGCCCACTCATACAGTCTTCACTACTGGGTATTGGTCTTATCCACAGGAGTAAGCTAGGCAGAAGATTTTGTTAGAAACATTCACACAAACTTTGCATAGACACACCTACAGGGGGCTGTCCCTCTGGTTCAATACCCCCTGCTAGCAGCATTCCCAATTCAGTTTGTCTTTTGTCTGTTTAGGAGTAGGCAGGCTTCCCTTGGCTGGGGCTACAGTCTCAGCCTTTTCTTCTTCTTCTTCTTAATTTTTATTTCTGCAAAGTGAATTTTCTTTACACTTATAGCTTTTTATTTGTTCCTGCGCTTAGTTAGTCAGACTTCGGAAGACTACAGTGTTTGCGGAGCTGGGAATCGCACTGATTGTCCTAGAGCCTTACGGAATCCCAGCCTTCCATCGAGTGTTAGCAGGCTATGCGTATGCCCAGGCCTCGCAAACGACCTGTCCCTGTCCTCGGGGACAAAGCCTGCGAAGTGGCTACTTCGCTGGGATGTCTCAACTACGGTACGCCGCGTGTCGCTAGCGTCCTGTTCGGCTGAAGGCACCCCCACCCAGAGTGGGAGGCTTCCTGTCACAGAGCGGTACCCACGTTTTCGCTGGACCGGTGAGTACCATGCTACCCCTCTGTCTATGGCATTTTCTGTCCGGGGGTGTATGTGGGGCCTCTGTTATGGGGATGGCAGTCTATGTGGAGTCTGTGATATCCCCCTGTCTGTCAGTATGTTTCCCGTGTGTCCCTTCATGGTCCCTGCGGGGGCGCTATAGTGGTTCTGCCACGATGTGGGGGGGTTGCGGGGGTCCCTGAGTCCTTTGTGATGCTTGTACAGCGTTTTGGGGTACATGTTTGTGGGGGCCGCATCGGTGTAAAACCGCTGGGCCGCCATTTTAGGTGTGGGCAGGCTGTTTGGCCTCATTATGAGGGCAGCAGCCATTTTCTGTAATGCCTTGGCGCCCTTTCGGGCGCCATCTTTAGTGTGGGCAATGTGTTTCCCCATGTGCTCGGCGGCCATTTTCTCGGAGCCTCCCCCATAGACTTAAAGTGGCAACCATTTTCTTGTGGCTCAGACCTTTGTTAGGCCTCTAGTGGCTTGACATCATTTCCTCTTTCCAAGCACACGGATCGAGCTGGCAGCATGGGTACAGTATAGACACACTTCTGGGGGCTTTTTTGCTATTGTTTCTGGTTTATATCTCTGCTGGCAGTTATTATCTTTCAGTGCTTAGTAGCACAGGCTAGTCACACATTGCGGTGGGAACCGCCGCTATCGCCGATTTAAAGGGCCAGCGCCATTTAATCTCTAAGTGTTTCTGATGGAGTCCCAGGATAGCAAATTCCCCCCAGCTCTTGTGGAGGGTTCAGATACTCCTGAATCCTGTGCAATAGTCTCACTTTCTGCTGCACTTCTGACTTTAGCATCCAAAGTGGATCTGTTGATGTCTGAGCGGGCTTCTAAGAAAAGGCCCAGGCTTTCTCCATCTTCTGATTCGGAGCTAGATATGGTTGCCACAGACATTGCACCCCCTGAGGGGTCTCAGTCCTCTCAGTTGGATGGGGGGGAGGAGGAGGAGGGGGAGGATTCCCCCTCCGGGTTGACCAGAGAACGTGCTGCAATGTCCGCGCTCATTAGCTCTGTTTAAGACACGCTACATTTAGAAGATGAGCCCCACCTGCTGGGTAAGCGGTCTTCCTTTGGGACCCGCAAAACCCAGTCGGTTCAGGTGTTTTCCTGTCCCGCTGAGTTTCACGAAACAGTGAACGAACAATGGCGCAATTTAAAGCGCAATTATGTGGTGCCTAAGCGGTTTCAGTACCGTTATCCCTTTGCTACTCCGGTGGATTCACGCTGGACTGTGGCCCCTAAGGTGGACCACACGGTGTCCAGGTTAAATAAAGCCACTCTGATGCCCGCGGAGGATTCTCCGGTGTTTAAGGACCCGGCGGATAGGCGGGGGGAGTCTCTTACCCGCCACTCCTATCTGGTGGCAGGTTCCTTGATGAAACCGGTGTTCGCCTCAGTAATGGTCTCTCAGGCTGTGGTGGAGTGGACTAAGGTGCTAAGACGCACCCTTGTGGCTGATTTCGCCCCTCCTGCCACTCTGGAGATGGTGGACAAAAATATTCAGGCTGTTTTATACCTGTGTGACGCGGCCTTGGATGAGGCCCCTTTAGTCTCACGCTTATCTGCAGTCGCAGTGACGATCCGTCGCATCGTGTGGTTGAAAAGCTGGTCGGCCGACCAGTCTTCCAAGAAGACGGTGTCTGACATCCCTTATACAGGGAATCGCCTTTTTGGGGACTCCCTGGACGAATTGGTGAAGGGCGTAGCTGGGGGTAAAAGCACACCGCTGCCCCAGGTGTCCAGGGGCAAGTCTTTCCGCGGTAAGTGGGGCCCTTCCTTTAAACCTAACCAGGGGTCCTTTTGTGCCTTCAAGGCACAAGACCAGGGCAACTCCTTCAAGGCCTCTGGTGGCCAGAAGAAGCCTTGGGCGGGCAAATCAAAAGCCGCCCACACTGGCACGGCAGCCCAGTCCGCCTCGACCTGAAGGGGCGCCCTCACCTGTTTCAGGGGTGGGGGGATGTCTGCGCTGTTTCCCGAACCTTGGCTGGCCAAGATTCAGGACAGATGGCTTCAGGAACTCATTCGGTCATGGTACAAGATCGAATTTTGATCGCACCCAGCAGACAGATTCTTTCCCTCAAATCTTCATTTGACCCCAGTTTGTTTCCGAGATCTCCAACGGGCGGTTCAGGATCTCCTCGCCCAGGGGGTGATCGTCCCGGTGCCACATCGGGACGAGTTTACGGGTTTTTACTCTTATCTGTTCACAGTGCCAAAAAAGGAGGGCAAGGTGCGTCCAATTCTGGACCTAACGTTTCTGAACCGCTTCGTGTGGGTTCAAAAGTTCCGCATGGAATCCCTCAGATCAGTGGTGGCCTCCCTGAGTCCAGGAGATTTCCTGGCTTCCATCGACCTCAAGGATGCATATTTACACATCCCCATCTACGTAGGTCGTCAGAGGTACCTCCGATTCGCAATCGTGGAGGAGCACTATCAGTTTGTGGCGTTGCCTTTCGGTCTCGCTTGAGCTCCAAGGGTGTTTACCAAATTGTTGGCTCCTGTCCTGGCCCTGTTGCGGTCACAGGGGATTGCAATCCTTGGGTATCTGGACGATCTCCTGTTAAGGTAGAGTTCCAGTGCCACTCTGTTGCACAACCTGTCAACCACGGTTCAGATGCTCCAGGAGTTCGGGTGGACCATCAATTTTTAGAAGTCGACATTGTCTCCTTCTGTTCGCCTCCCTTACCTGGGGATGGTTCTGGACTCCGCCCAGGCAAAAGTCTTCCTGCCGGAGAACAAACCCTGGACTGTAGAACGAGGTCAGGTCCCTCAGGGACAACGAGTTCTCATCGCTCAGGACCTGCATGCGGTCCCTGGGATTGATGGTGTCAGCCTTCGAGGCGATACCATTTGCACAGTTCCACACACGATCCCTGCAAGCGGAGATTCTGGCCAGGTGGGACAGACGTCCTTATTCCTTGGAAAGGAGGATCTCTTTGAGCCACCAAGTCAGAGCGGATCTTCTGTGGTGGCTCCTGTCTCCGGCTCTGACGGAAGGGAAATCCTTCCGGCCACTGTTATGGACGGTGGTCGCCACGGACGCCAGCCAGTCGGGCTGGGGTGGCGTTCTGGGCAAATTTGTCTGCCCAGGGCACTTGGTCGGAGGAGGAATCCTCCCTACCAATAAATGTCTTGGAACTGCGAGCGATCAGACTGTTTGCTCCGTTGGTCTGATCATCTTCGGGGCCGCCCTGTGCGTGTGCAGACGGACAACGCAACTGCGGTGGCTTACATAAATCACCAAGGGGGCACCAGGAGTGTCCGGGCGGCCAAGGAAGTGGCCGAGATTCTGTCCTGGGCCGAGACGCAGGTCTCGGCAATTTCGGCAGTTCACATTCCAGGTGTGGAGAACTGGCAGGAACGACTATCTGAGCCGTCAGACCCTGGACCAGGGGGAATGGTCCCTACACCCGGAGGTGTTTCAGATGCTGTGTGCGCGATGGGGATCCCCAGACATGGATCTGTTCGCATCTCGTCTAAATATCAAGGTGGGAAGGTTTGTGGCAGATGCCTCAGACGCGTTGGTAGTGCCTTGGAATCGGTATCGCCGGATTTATGCCCCCCCCCCCCCCCCATTCAGTTGCTGTCCAGATTCCTTCGCAGGTTGGTCTCGGAACCGAGGTTGGTGATTCTAGTGGCCCCGGACTGGATGCGCCGGTCTTGGTACGTGGACATCATGCAACTGGTCGTCGAGCCTCCCTGGCGGCTCGAGCCCCCTTACGAGACGATTTGCTGTCTCAGGGGCCGATCTTCCATCCTGCTTTACAGTCGCTGTTTTTAACGGCGTGGCTGTTGAAAGCCAGGTCTTGAGAGATCGGGGTCTCTCGTCGGCGGTCATTCCTACCCTACTCAAGGCTAGGAAGGCCTCATCCGGTAAGATTTATTATCGTACCTGGAAGGCTTATTTCACCTGGTGTGAATCACAGGGTTTCCATCCTCGCTCCTTTTCGGTAGCGAGGGTGTTAGCCTTCCTGCAATCTGGTGTGGACCAGCGTCTTGCGCTGACCACTATTAAGGGTCAGTTATCTGCGCTGGGCATTCTTTTCCAGCGCCCATTGGCATCAAATTCCTTGATCCGCACCTTTATTCAAGGGGTGCGTCATCTGGCTCCCACTAGGAGGGCACCCTTGCCTCCTTGGGACTTGAATTTGGTTCTGTCCGTTTTGCAACGTCCTCCATTTGAGAACATCCGGGAGATTCCTCTGCCTGCGCTGTCACGGAAGGTCGCCTTTCTGGTGGCGATCACATCTGCTCGCAGAGTGTCGGCGTTGGCGGCCCTGTCTTGCCGCTCCCCCTACGTGGTTGTTCAAAGGGATAAGGTGGTTTTGCAACCTCGTCAATCTTTCCTTCCAAAAGTGGTGTCCAATTTTCATCTCAACGAGGACATTATCTTGCCTTCGCTGTGTGCGAATCCTAAGCATCCTACAGAGTTTGCCTTGCATTCCTTGGATGTAGTCCGGGCGATCAGGGTGTACCTGTCGTCTACTGAATCCTTCAGTAAGTCGGATTCTCTTTGTCCTTCCTGAGGGAACTCGGAAGGGTATGGCTGCGTCTGCGGCAACCATTTCTAAATGGATCAGACAGACTATTGTACAGGCTTATTCGCTTAGGGAACGGGTTCCGCCCTTCCCTGTCACGGCGCACTCTACCAGAGCGGTGAGTGTGTCTTGGGCCTTCCGCCATCAGGCGTCGGTGTCCCGGGTGTGCAAAGCGGCGACCTGGTCGTCCGTGCGCACCTTTACACAATTTTTAAAAACTCGATGTTTTGGCATCGGCAGATGCCTCCTTTGGCCGCAAAGTTCTGAGTGCGACAGTGCCTTAGGTGAGACATGGCGTTTTTTCGGCTGTCCCCTCCTGTTGGGGTTTTTTACCCCTTGGTTGTTTTGCTTTCCTGGGTTTGTTCGCTCATTTTCTCTGACCTGGGTGCTGCGTTTCCCACCCCTCACATCTACACTGCTTTGGGACTTCCCTGTAGTGAAGACTGTATGAGTGGGCGGCGACTGTCAGAGGACGTAAGAGAAAATAGAATTTTTGTAGGAACTTACAGTAAAATTCTTTTCTCTGAGTCCTCTGACAGTTGCCGCCCCCCACCTCTCTTTTGGGGTCCAGGTACTGTTTACTGCTTGCTACCAAACTGAATTGGGAATGCTGCTAGCAGGGGGGTATTGGACCAGAGTGACAGCACCCTGTAGGTGTGTCTATGCAAAGTTTTTGTGAATGTTTCTAACAAAATCTTCTGCCTAGCTTACTCCTGTGGATAAGACCAATACCCAGTAGTGAAGACTGTATGAGTGGGCGGCGACTGTCAGAGGACTCAGAGAAAAGAATTTTATGGTAAGTTCTTACAAAAATTATACCTCAGGGTCGACAGACAAGGGCTTGAAGCCTTTTAGACTTCTGGAGGTTCCAAACGAACTTGGTCTGGTAAGCCAAGATCGGGCTTCCCCAGACCCGGGAACAGGGCTCCTTCTGCATGAAGGTGCACCCTCACCCGTATCAGGGGTGGGGGGACATCTCCGCTGGTTTTCAGACCCGTAGACTTCCCGGGTGCAAGACAAGTGGGTCCACAAAGTCATTCGGTCCGGCTACAAGATCGAGTTTTGCTGTTGTCCCCAGGCAAGGTTTTTTCCTTCCAACTTGTACCTGTCCCCAGACTGCTTACAGGGCCTCTTTGGGGCGGTACAAGACCTGTTCCTTCAGGGTGTGATTGTCCCGGTTCCGACCTCTGAACGGTTTCAGGGTTTTTACTCAAACCTGTTCACAGTTCCCAGGAAGGAAGGCAAAGTGCGTCCAATCAAAGCGCTAAACTGCTTTGTAGGGGTACAGATGTTAAAAATGGAGTCCATTCGAATGGTGGTGACATCCCTGCATCAGCGGGATTTCCTTGCCTATATCTATATCAAGGATGCCTACCTTCAAATTCCAATTATTAGCAGTCACCAGAGTTTACTCCGCTTTGCTGTGGGAGAGGAGCATTATCAGTTTGTGACGTTACCCTTTGGTCTCTCATCTGCCCCTCGGGTGTTCACAAAAGTGTTAGCCCCGGTGCTATCGTTGCTACGCCATCGGGGGATCGGGGTACTGGGCTACTTGGACAATTTCCTGCGAGCGGAGTCTCCCTCTGCTCTGGTGGAGAACCTGGAGATCCCAATACAAACTGCGGGAGTTGGGCTGGATTCTGTATTTTCAGAAGTCTGCTCTGGTTCTGTCCACAAAGCTGGACTATCTGGCCCTGACTATATAGACTAACCTTAGCCAGAGTGCTCCTTCCTCTGGACAAACTCCAGAAATTGCAGGCTGCAATTCGCCTCCTGCTGTCCGGAAAATGGTCATCCCTCCGGACTTGCATGTGCGTGCTGGGCCTGATGGTGTCTACCTTGGAGGTGGTTCTGTTTTCACAGTTCCATACGAGGTCTCTGCGAAGGGAAATTCTGACCAAATAGCACAAGACTCCGCAGTCTCTAGACAATCAGGTCCGGCTGAGTCGGGTCATGAAGGAGTCCCTGATACGGTGGCTTTGTTCTCCGGCACTTCGGCTGGGATAATCCTTCCTCCCCTTGTATTGGACAGTGGTCACCATGGATGCCTGGCTGGGGTGGCGTCCTCTGCAATCATTTCTACTCAGAGGATCTGGACGCTGGAAGAGCGTCAATGTCTTGGAACTCCGAGCGATTTGACTGTGTCTGGATCATTGGACAGATCGTCTTCAGGGTTCTCCAGTGCGCATTCAATCGGACAATGCCACGGCCATGGCTTATGTTAATCACCAAGGGGGCACAAGAAGTGTCCTGGCAGCTCTGAAGGTAGCTGGCATTCTATGGTGGGCAGAACAGTTTGTTCCAGCCCTTTATCCGGAGGTGTTTCATCAGTTGTATCTCTGGTAAGGCACCCCCGAGGTCAATCTGTTGGCATCTCAGTTCAACAGAAATGTGCAGAGGTTTGTGGCTCAGTCAAGGGATCCTCTGGTGGACACCACAGACATGCTGGTGGACCTGTGGGGTCAGTATCGTCTGATTTATGCCTTCCCTCCTCTCAAGCTTCTGCTAAGACTTCTACGCAGGATCAAGGCAGAAGGAATTCCTGTCATCTTAATGGCTCCGGACTGGCCTCGCCAGGCTTGGTACACTGATCTGGTGAGGCTGGTCGCCGACGTTCCTTGGAAGCTTCCTCTTAGGGAGGCTCTGCTGTCCCAAGGACCGATCTTCCATTAGTCACTGCTTTAGTCACTATCTTTGACGGCTTGACTGTTGAACGCCAGGTGCTGAAGAATAGAGGTTTATCTGAGTCGGTGATTCCTACACAGTTGAAAGCTAGGAGATCTACCATTGTACGTGGAAGACATAAATGGCGAGGTGTGAGCCTCTTGGGGTTCTTCCTCGCTCTTTTCTCTGTGGCTCAGATCTTGACCTTGAGTGACATAAAGGGCCAGGTGTTGGCTTTGGCGGTCTTCTTCCACCGATCTTTGGCCACACACTCCCTGGTGCGTACCTTTTTTCAGGATGTCCGACATTTGGTTCCTCCAGTGCAGGCTCGGTTTCCACCTTGGGATCTTAATTTGGTGCTTTCAGCTCTACAGAAGCCTCTCTTTGAAAATATTCGGGAGATTCCCCTGCTTACGCTGTCCCAGAAGGTGGCCTTTTTAGTGGCTATCACCTCTGTGTGCAGGGTGTCGGAACTGGCAGTGTTATCCTGTCGTACCCTTGCCTGGTGATTCACAAGAATAAGGTGGTTCTTGGCCCCTGTCTGTCGTTCCTTCCAAAGGTTTTCTACATTCGTGCATATATTCTTCTTAAAAAATTCTTTGTTGGATGGTTTTCTGCCTAAAAAGTCCCGAACCCAGGGGAGCCCCCTTCTTTCCATGACTATTAGGGATGTTGGCAGATTCCCACCCAGACACCACAGCCCGAGCTTAATCTCTATTCCTCCCAAAGGTTGTCTCTTGTTTTCATTTGAATTAAGACATTATCTTGCCTTTTCTGTGTCCCAGGCCTAAACAAAGGATATTGCCTTGTATTCCCTGGATGTGGTTCGGGCAATCAGGGTGTACCTGGCAGCTACGGAGTCTTTTAGGAAGTCAGACACACGGTTTGTCCTCACAGATGGACCTCGAAACGGGTTGGCTGCTTCTGCTGCGATCATTTCCAGATGGATCAGACAGTGATTCAGGCTTATTCAGCTAAGAATCAGGTTCCTCCTTTCCCTGTTAGGGCGCATTCTACTCGAGTGCTTAGTGCTTCCTGGGGCTTCCGTCATCAGTCGTCAGTGATGCAGGTTTGCAAGGCGGCCACCTGGTTGTCTGTGCACACGTTCACAAAGTTTTATAAGGTGGATGTTTTGGCATCTGCTGATGCTTCCTTCAGCCGCAAGGTTTTGCAGGCTGCTGTTTAGAGGTCCTCTGAGGGTGTTTTACTTTTTTCAGGTGAGCTCCAGTCGTTTTATGGTTGAGCTCCATGTTAACTGGTTGGCTATGTTTAGCCTTGGGAAGTATTTTTTCTTGCTCTTCCCACCCGTCATGTTTTGACACTGCTTTGGGACGTCCCACGTAGTCAAGAAGATGAGGGTCCATCAATGAACGAAAGAGAAAAAGGGATTTTTGACTTACCGTAAAATCAATTTTTCTGATTTTCATTGATGGACACAGCACCCACCCCTCTATGGCATTTGGGTTTTTTCTTCTGACACTGCTTGTGACAAAACTGAGTACCTATAGCAGAGAGTGGGAGTATACCCCTTGGGACTGCCCCATAGGCGTAGTCAAGTTCTTTCCTGCCTAGTTTCCTACTCCTGTAGGGGACAGCATAACCCACATAGTCAAGAAGATGAGGAGCTGTGTCCTTCAATGAACATCAGAGAAATGGATTTTACTGTAAGTCAAAGATCCCATTATTTAAACAATTGTAATTGAACTAATGCAGAGGAGTAATGTAGCGGAGCAAACAAGCTGATCACAGCAGATCTGCAGTGGGGGTATAAATAGTCAAGTAATGCAACCAAGTTAGAGCCTTAGGCTGTGGGAGATAACCTGTGTCGTCGTTAGCCCACCTATTGATAGCATCGTCCAGGCTTCGTTTGATGTTTTCCTGTATGATGGGGCAGGAGGAACTGTGGTTTCTTAAGGTGGTTCCAAACTGAAACCCCATTTGTATAGGAGTTTCATTCCCACTGTCACTGAGTGTAGTGATAGTGTGGGAGGAACCATTTTTAGTGATCAGTAGTGTTGCAGTAGATCGCCATCTATGTTGTATCTTGTGGTTGCATAGTGCTTTGATGACGGGGTAAGCTGTCTCCTCATTTGGAGGGTGAATTTAGAATGATCCAGGAAAGGTTGAACATCCTCAAACAGGGCTGGAAGGGGTGGAGCAGATCTGGCGGAGGAAAGAAGCTTTTCTTGTACGTGGAAGAAGTGCACCCACATGAGCATCATTGTAAATATTACATCTTTGATAATCAATTTACTTGGTACAAATACAGTGATACCTCGGTCCACGAACTTAATTCGTGAACTGACTCTGGTCGCGACCCGAATTGGTCGTGAACCGAGGCACATTTTCCCATAGGGTTCAATGTAAATCCGGTTAATCCGTTCTGACCTTTTCTTTTTGGTTTTTGAAGCACAAAAATATGAAACAAATTACAATACACATTAGTACAGTATAGTAATGTATAAAGAGAGAACACTAACCTTGCTTGAGATGACTTATGGCATGGAGGAAGGCAGGTGGGAGGCTGTGAAATACAATACAGTAAGTACAGTATTGTACAGAAGTACTGTACAGTACTGTATGTGCTAAAAAGCACACCAAAAAGCAAAAAGTGTCTTCACAGTACGCACAGTACTTCTTTCTGTGTCTCTTCTTCTCTCCACAATCTTCCTACAGGATGTCACGACCATGTGACAGCCTGGAAACACCATTAAAATGGCCGCGGCTCCTGTTCGTGAACCGAAACGGAGTTCGTGAACCGGAGCATATTTTTATGAACTTTTCTGTTCGTGAACCGAGTTGTTCGTGAACAGAAGCGTTCGTGAACCGAGGTATCACTGTACATAAAAACAGACAAAGAAACACTATATTACCAAGAGTATTGGGCTGCCTGCCTTTACACCCTCAAGAACTTTAATAGTCTTAGTCCGTAGGGTTCAATATATTTAGTTGGCCCACCCTTTGCAGCTATAACATCTTCAGCTCTTCTGCGAAGACTTTCAATAAGGTTTAGTAGTGTTTCTATGGGAATGTTTGACCATTCTTCCAGAAGCGTATTTGTGAGGTTAGGCACTGATGTTGGAAAGAAGGTCTGGCTTGCAGTCTGCACTCAAATTCACCCAAAGGTGTTCATTCGGGTCAAGGTCAGGACTCTGTGCAGGCCAATAAAATTCCTCCACCCCAAACTCGCTCATCCATGTTTTTATTGACCTTGCTTTGTGCACTGGTCCAAATCATAGACACACTCCTAAACCTTTTGGTGGATTATGGCGTGGGGTTGTTTTTCAGGGGTCGGGCTTGGCCCCTTAGTTCCAGTTAAGGGAACTCTTAAGGTGCCAGCATACTAAGACATTTTGGAATATTTCATGCTCCAAACTTTGTGGGAAAAGTTTTGGGGTTGGCCCTTCCTGTTCCAACATGACTGTGCACCAGTGCAAAAAGCAAGGTCCATTAACCACGTTAGCCCTGGAAGGATTTGCCCCTTTTCTGACCAGGCCCTATTTTGCGATTCGGCACTGTGTTACTTTAACGGACAATTTGTGCGAGGCTGTACCCAAATGAAATTCATGTCCTTTTTTTCCCACCAATAGAGCTTTCTTTTGGTGGTATTTGATCACCTGTGCGATTTTTTTTTTTTTTTTTTGCGCTTTAAACAAAACAGCGACAATTTTGAAAAAAAAAAATATATATATTTTTCACATACTGCTATATGACGTTCCCAAAAAAAATAATTTAAAAATCAAAATTTTTTAACGTTTTAGACCAATTTTTCTGCTAAGTATTTTTGGTAAAAAAAAATCGCAATAAGTGTATTTTGATTGGTTTGCGCAAAAGCTATCGTGTTTACGAACTACGGGAAAGATTTGTCAGTTCTTTTTTTTTTACTAGTAAGGGGGTGATCTGCGATTTTTTTGCGGGTCTGCGACATTGCGGCAGACAGATCGGACCCCTAACTGACATTTTTTACACTTTTGGGGGGACTAGTGACATTACTACAGTAATCAGTGCTAAAAATATGCACTGTTACTGTTATGACACTGGCAGGGAAGGGGTTAATACTGTGGGTGCTCAAGGGGTTAAATGTATGCCTCATGCTTACTGACGTGTGGGGGGGTAGGGGGGGGTTCTGTGACAGACACAGAGATTGCAGTTTCAGCTGATCTCTTCCTGTCTGTCACTGAGAAGATTCGCCTGCTTTGTTTACAATGGCAGGCGGGTTTTCTCACCATTTCCCCGATAATCGGGGGAGGGCAGCGGCAATGGACCCTCTTCTCCCGCGGCCGGACTCCTGCTGTGTCTAAACGCGCCGCCGCTGGAATCACTGGCAATCCAGTGACGTATTCAAGCACAGACTGCGAACCAGGCCTTCTTGTGCAACATTAGTGCCTGACCTCACAAATACGCTTCTGGAAGAATGGTCAAACATTCCCATAGATGCACTCCTAAACCTTGTGGACAGCCTTCCCAGAAGAGTTGAAGCTGTTATAGCTGCAAAGGGTGGGCCAACTCAGTATTGAAGACTGGGATGCCATTAAAGTTTATGTGGGTGTAAAGGCAGAAGTCCCAATACTTTTGGTATTATACTGTATTTTAATATGCCCTTATAAAGATTTTAATATAAATAGACTAATATAAATATTTTATTTATTATTAGTTTTAAATTAAGGTAAAGTCTTTATTCAACTCCTGATCACTAGTTTAAAAATGCAGCTAAAATGATGTGGTACAAGGCTGCTGTGATTGGCCTTGGTACCACGGTTTTGGCTATGGGACAGAAAGTGAAGGGAAATCTACCCCAGTGGGACACAGATGTCAAAAAAAAAAATCTGGCATGGATTATAACTTTTAGGTCAGCATCACCTGTGTTTTTGGCTTTTGGTTTTCTGTTCTGTCAAATGCATAATTATGCCCTGTGTCCTATGTTGTACAACCGAATAGAGCTTGTCACCATAGTAAAGATTTGAGACAGCCTTCTTTGTTACATTTTATTTTTATTTTTTTCTGTGCACGCTTTTCAGCTCACTAAAGTTGTATTAATAAAAAGTAATACATGTAGACAGTCTGCCTAATTGAATGTGAACAAGTTCCTTATTTCTTTTCAAAACATTTTTTAAATAATTTTAGCACATTTTTAAACTAAAGATTGGGAGCTGAATAAAGCCTTCATCTTATCACTTTAAAACTACTAATACATAAACTATTTACATTAGTCTATTTATACTAAAATCTTTATAAGGGCATGTTAAAATATCTTTGTCTGTTTTTATGTATTTGTACCAAGTAAATTGAATGTCAAAGATGTAAAATTTACAAAGATGATATATACTAAGTCACTCACTTTTGACAAGGGCCGCTCTACCTTGGTGGATGAATTCTATATCATCTTTATTGTCATCACATATTCTGTGATATATAGGTGCACTGTAGAAAGTTATATACCTGAGCTCGCATCTCCATTGACATTAAATCTTCCTGCTAAAAATCTATATCAAAGCACTTGAAGTACTGTCTGTTTGGAAAGTAAAATATTACTGAGTGGCCCCTATGCTGTTTTTCATTATTTGTAAGTGAGAGTTTTCCATGCATAGGAGCAGCTTGAAAAATAAATATAAAAATTGAGCTTTAAATCACATGGTATTGCATAAAAACTTCATATACAGCAATCGTAAGGAAAAAAATATATTTGGTAACGCTGGCTTAAAGCACGGACAGTTGACACCTATTTGACTATAACTAGTCTTTCTATGCTTCATATGTATGCAAGTCATATTTCCAATATGATAACTTTCTATGCTTGGAATATGATTTAAAAAGGTTGTTTTTAAAGACTTAAAAAATGGAACACTGCATGGTAACAGAGTTTAAACATAGAAGAGTCTTCTCTCATGCATTCCCCAAAAGCAACAGTGGGATTTCTATCCTGCTGGTGTTGTCATTTAGCAGAGGCCTCATTCGCATTCCATTTGTGATGCCATGTTTGCTACATTTTGAACTGCAGGCAGACTATATGGTACTTTAACAACCTATTCCTGTCAGTGAATTTAATCTCATGAATTTATTTCATGTCATGACCCAGACTTTTAGCTATTGATTTGCTATGCTAGTAACTATGATTGCCATTTGTTGTATAGGATTAAGTGCGAGGCTTTGGGCTAGGGCTTAAATTTAGATTTTAAGGTTTTTGAGCAGGGTAAGGTTGCATGTGAAGATTATGTAAAAAAGTGTATGCAAACTGTAAAAAAATAACTTTATTTGCTACCTTCTGGTCTGTTGAATATACTAGTGAGAATGCCTTCCAAACGCCACCATCACTTAGTGAATAAAGTGAAGACATGGGCCTAATGGTTAGCCTTGAAAAACTCCCCTACCTGCCCAGAAGTAGTGTGAGGAAATATGCTAACATCTGGTCTTGCTGGCTAGAAAACCATGCTCTTGGGCTCTGATGTAATTTAAACAAAATGTCTGACCTCCATCTGTATTTTTTTTGATTGAGAACAAGTGGCTCATACCCTGCTTATAGGTGTAATACTGTACACCATATCCAGTAGTGGGCATGTCTCTTGTGCTCTGTCAGTCTTGTTTTTATCTTGGCTCAGTTTTGCTTTAACTAGGTTTTTTTTCTTAAAATTGTTGACACATATGTAATGCTCAGTCTGTAAATGCAAATGTGCTGCTGATACAGCGGCTTCTCTTATATTTCTACACCGCCACCCCCTCAATCTTGTCCCTTGTTTGTGTCCTTGTACTATTGTTACATTTTTAAAGACCTGTTCACAGTACCCACACTCTGAAATGCTTTTTTTTAGCTATGGGATTGGTTGTCCATTTGCTAGGTAGTGACAAGGGCATGTGATGCACTGTTTATATATATATTTTTTTTTTTACTTTATTGAGAATGTACAAATGTACTCCTCTCATGAGTTGACAGGTAAACAGGTATTTTTCTCTAATTGCAGACTCCTTTAAAATAATAAAACCTAGGGAAATGTGCATGTATTGCAGAGATGTACTGCATCTTTTCCTGTTCCTTTCCTCCAACCATACATGCCACTCTACAACCCTGTTACCTGGTAGGGTCTCTCTCCAAGTTAATGCACAGTTTTAACACTGAAGAACTACCAGCCATCAATAAAAGTGCTGTCGGGTAGAGGGCCCCTTGCACAGTTCACCCATTGACCAATGCCTGGAGGATTTTCAGAGGGGCTTCAAGTTTCTCTGTTGAAGCGTTGGAAGATTTTATTCAGCAACTCTCTAAGCTGGATCTTATGTCCATACACATGAGTAGGATCCTGTGCTGTAGCTCAAATGGTGGCCTGCTGAAATGTTTTGTAAGAAACGAGTCTACCCTTTTAGGTACCTTTTTTTTTTTTTTGTCAGCCAGCCACAGGCCTTGGGCTAAAAGCTAAAGCTTGCCTCCCAGTTCTGTAACAGAATCTGTAATCTGAAAACTTCCAGGTCCAGGAAGTGACGGGGTGCCTAAACTCACAATAGTAGAATAACACTTATCTGCCTTTTGCGGCCATCTCAACTTGGGACACTACAGACAAATAAGTCCAAAGTGTTGTTTAGAGGATACAAGCTGTAACTACCAATGCCTTCCTCCTCCATGTTTTATGAACTAAAATGTCTTTGCAGCACTGGAAAGGTTGGGGTCTCAGGATGTTATCACACCTGTTCCCGAAGGAGAGAGATTTCAAGGCTTCTGTTCCAACTCCTTTGCAGTTCCTAAGCCAGACAGAGGCATTCGGTCTGTTCTGGAAATCAAATTTCTTCAGGTGCAGAAGTTCAGGTTTACATCTACCTGATCTGTAACTGTATCGCAATAATTTCCCTTTGGGATTAATAAAGTATTCTGAATCTACAATTTCTTCACTTCTCTTTCCTTTTTATCTCTCTTCTCCTTTAAGGTAGAAAGAAAAAATGAAATCCTTTTAAAATTAAATTAGAAAGATGGATCATATATGACGCAATGGTATAATGGCTCCCATTTCGTTTTTGTACTTGGATTATGTAATAATGAATTGTTATTATTGGTACTGATTTTTAAGAATATTATTTCTCTATTAAACATAATAATCTTAGAAGGGGCGATGAAGCTTAAAGGCAGACCCCCATGTGGACAAAAAGTAGCTGTAGTAGTCTGGACTAACTGTATAGAAATACATGGATAGGTAGTGTAAGGGATTAGCTCGGTGGCGGGTGTGGATGACCCCTTGGGGGGTGCGTTTTCCCAGAGAGGTAGCCGACAAGTGCTTGCAAACAAACAGTGTGGTTTATTAAATGGTGTTTTCTTCACCAGGCTGTATGCAGCCAAACATCCAAAATAAAATAAAACAGAAAATAAATCCTTGCCTCTGTGGGCGGCTACCTTCTCACAACTGGAACCTGCCTAAGTGTCTGTCTCCAACCTACCGTCGGGCAGACTTCCTTGTCCATTTGTTTTCTTTTCACATATAAACATTGTCCATTGAACATGTCTTCTCACCTTTGAGACGTATTCACCCTTGGTTACCGTCCCGGGCACACATCACTCCGGGGGGTCTTCTCCCAGGCCCACACATCCTGTCGGGAGGCACACGCTGACTGTCCTCCTGCTCCCAGCCCACATGGCTTCAGGACACAGCTTCTGGAGGCAGCAAACAATAGGACTTTCTCTGAACAAATTATAGAGCCTTAACTCCCTCATTCTGAACAGGTGAAGGCCTTTCAACTTCCTGCTGGCTAGCTCTGTAGCCAACACCCTAAATTAATTAATGGACTTTCTAAGTCAGGTGGAAATGTATCTCCTTCCTGTGACTACATTCCCAGATTTAGCTGACTTCTTGTTACATACCCCCCCCTCTTGTTTCAACCCTAGGGTTGGGACACAGATTTCCAGGCACGCATGTGTCAAGCACTGCTGACTCACTGATAAGCCTCCTATTATCCTCAAGCTTCCGGATGAAACTGTTTTGTCATCTTCATTGACGGATTTCTCATAAATGCCACACAGTTTGTCTCTCATCTCATATACACATTCTTCAACTGCATTTTTGGCATCATTTCGCTCCTTCTCGTTTCTGTCATCTTCATTGACAGCTTTCTCATAAATGTCAGACAGCTTGTCCCTCATAACCGTCTGTCCAATCCACCATGGAGGACCGTGATCCATAGGCAACTCAATTGGGCTAGTCTTAATGTCTTCAACATTCTTAAGACGCCTCTCTCTGCAATCCATAAATGTTTTCCACAAAACTTTGAGAACCTTTGCTTCACTAAGCTTTGTTCCAAGTAGGGACTCTTGACATCCCTCTGTGACTTGAGTTGCCTCTCCATACAGCTGTACACAATCATTGACTTTTTGTTGTAAAAGGGAATGATCTTCCTTCTTGAGCTTTGCTTGCTCTAAGATGCTGTGCAGAGGATTTTCCAATTGAGACAACAGGCTGTCACACATTTCTTCAAAGTGACCCCTGTTCCTTTTCCCAGAGATATCAATATCATTCAAACATTTCATATTCATAGGCAGATCTGAAGCATTTGCACTCATCAACTTCTTAAACTTTTCGCCCTCCTGAGCGAGTCGCAGTAAAGGCCTACTATTTGATTTGATATTGAGTTTATATTTCTTGCCAAACTCTTCACAGAAGAAGCCAACCAGAACATCATCAACTTTCCTTCCACCAACATAGGGGTCAAAGGCAACAACACAGTTGAACCCAGCGATCTGGGTGGTATCCATTATAGACCTCCTCTCTGCATCAGTGAAGAAGCATGGAACTGCAACACATTCTTTTACAGGTTTCTTCAATGCACTTTCTGCTGAACTATTTGACCGCTCAAGGTCACCTAGTTCTTTTTCTCTATCTGAATTCCACATGGAATGCATCTCAAGATCACGATCAAACTTCTGCCACCCGTCTTTCACCAGTTTCATTTTAGAAATATTCTCTGAAAGGCACTTGAAATTCATTTGCTTCACGTTTTCACCAACAGCCTTAGTTTTCTCCACTAGGTGGCGTTTGCTTTTTCCTCCCAGATTTATATCACTTGCTTTAGTTTTCTCCGCTTTAGTTTTCTCCACTAGGTTTTCAGCCTGAACTGAGAAATCATCACATTTCTTACACAACTCCCTTATTTGCTGAAGTTCTAATGATACATTTTCCAATGCTTGAAGTTTTTGAAGGAACGGTTTATTCCAAAGGGGTGATTCAAGCCACGTGTCATCACATTTCTGAGGCTCACTCAGGACAGACCCCAAAACACTGATCCTTTTAAAAACTGCATCAGGCACACTATCCCCTCTTTGGGACAGATCCTCTGTTGCCTGGAATTCCTCTTCCAGTTCCTGCAACGGAATCTTCATCTCTTCTACTTGCTGTTCTAAGGCTCGTTTAGACTTTTCTAGCTCCTGAACGCTTTTCACAACATCATCCTTGGAGCTGACCAATTCTTCCATTTCTGTACGCAGCTGTTTGTTAACACTTTCTAGTTCAGCCTTACACTCTAGAACTTCCTCCAAAGAGCGAGCCAAGAACAGGGCTTTGCTCTCGTTATCACGCGCCTCCGTTTTTGCACGGTCGCGTTCTTCTGCATATTTTGCAGACACAGTCTTCTCTTCACCAAGCATCTGATCAAACTTCTTTTTCACATCTTCAACACACTGTAATGAACCAACGCTTTCTTCCATGCGTTTTTTCATATCCGCTATCTGAGCTTGCAATGTTGCGACTTGCTCTGATAGGTTTTTCTTTGCTTCCGCCTCCTCTTTTAATTGTTCCAGGAAGCCATTTTTCTCATCTTCCATTTGTTTGAGCTTTGTGCTAAAACTCAGCCTTTGACACCTCTCTTCCTGTAAGAGTTCCTGCGTGTCTTGCAGCTGCGATTCCAAGATAGAAAAATCTTCCGCAATTTCTCTAGATTTGCTGTCTGCTTGAGAAAGCTGATTTGTAACATTGTCCAACTCAACCTGCAGTCGGTTTGCCTTCTCTGACAGCTTAGCACACAATCGGTCACCTTCTGACACCTTGACTTGCGATTCCAGAAGCTGTGCCTCTACTTTTTCCCTCTTATGTTCACAATCTCCTTTTCCCTGCATAAGAGCCTTCACCTCATTGGCTAGTTTCTGGGAATGAGACTGTAATTCTGCCACACAGGCTTCTTTCTCCTTTAACTGCTGCTGGAAACGTTGGGCTTCACCTTTCCAACTTTCACAGTCTGCACGTAATTCATCTACCACATTGCTCAAAGTGGTGAGCTCATACACAGTACTTAGTAATTTAGCCTCTCTTTCACTTTTCTCGTTGTCGCTGAGAGACAATGTCGTTTTCAGAGCGACATTCTGTTCCTGCGACTCCTGCAGGTCTATTTTTGTAACTTCCAAACACTGAAGACTTTTTTCCAGCTGATTACGCAACTCCAACATATCAGCCATACTTTGCTTCTGCAAAGTCTGAATTTCACTTTCCTTTTCCATGAGGATGGTATCTTTCTCCATTATAGTCTCTCTGCGTTTTTGCAACTCGACCAAAAGAAGAGCAGTGGATTCTTCCCACTGTGACACATGAGACTTGAGTAGTTCATTCGTTTCCTGCAAGTTTCTATGCTCCATTTTAAGCAATTCCAAGGCTTGTTCCTTTTCTTCCATTTTCCGTTGCAAGGCATCCAACTCAGCCCTGCACACATACTCGGTTTCCTCCAAACCGATGGCCTCCATTGGCTGCTGGCGTCTCTGTTTCCAGCCTGCCATGCTCTCTTGATGAGCCTTTTGTTGAGCTGCAAAGCTCCGCTGAAAATCCGCATTTGCCTGCTGTTGAGCTGCATTTGCCTGCTGTTGAGCTGTATTTGATATAATCAGTTGTTTCAACATCTCCTCCATTTTGAGCTTACTTTTCATCTGAGCACACTGCGTCTCCATAGCAGTTTCATCAGTGTTGCTAGGGACAACAACCTTCCTCTTTAGTAGACTCTCTTTAGGCATGGATGGGGCTGGTTCAGACGGCAACATCCCCTCCATCCATAGAATCCGGTCTCTCATTTCATCTATCTTTGCATTCTTCAGGCGTTTTGAACGCCCCATCTTCAATAACTCCACAAACAAATTTTTCACAGTCCAGCAAAAATTTTTCAGACCACTGTCTCTTTAACACATGTAGTTTTTCTCTCTCTCTTGCAAGATCTCTTTTCCTGCACACACAGTTTGTGCAGTCACTTGCACCAGACACAACAAAGTTCATCAAATAATTTTGAGACCGCTGTCTCTTTAAAACACTTTTTTTTTTTTTTTCTGTCAGGATCTTCTCTCCTGCACACATAGATTGTGCAATCTCATGCACCAGATAAAGTTCATCAAACATTTGCACTTCCTTGCAGGGATCTCTGCTTATGCCCACTGCATACCTCCACCATATGTAAGGGATTAGCTCGGTGGCGGGTGTGGATGACCCCTTGGGGGGTGCGTTTTCCCAGAGAGGTAGCCGACAAGTGCTTGCAAACAAACAGTGTGGTTTATTAAATGGTGTTTTCTTCACCAGGCTGTATGCAGCCAAACATCCAAAATAAAATAAAACAGAAAATAAATCCTTGCCTCTGTGGGCGGCTACCTTCTCACAACTGGAACCTGCCTAAGTGTCTGTCTCCAACCTACCGTCGGGCAGACTTCCTTGTCCATTTGTTTTCTTTTCACATATAAACATTGTCCATTGAACATGTCTTCTCACCTTTGAGACGTATTCACCCTTGGTTACCGTCCCGGGCACACATCACTCCGGGGGGTCTTCTCCCAGGCCCACACATCCTGTCGGGAGGCACACGCTGACTGTCCTCCTGCTCCCAGCCCACATGGCTTCAGGACACAGCTTCTGGAGGCAGCAAACAATAGGACTTTCTCTGAACAAATTATAGAGCCTTAACTCCCTCATTCTGAACAGGTGAAGGCCTTTCAACTTCCTGCTGGCTAGCTCTGTAGCCAACACCCTAAATTAATTAATGGACTTTCTAAGTCAGGTGGAAATGTATCTCCTTCCTGTGACTACATTCCCAGATTTAGCTGACTTCCTGTTACAGTAGATACAGTGCAGCAGATTTATAATGAATAGAGTACCATCGGTGAATGAGCTATAATGACTATTGAATATACCACATACGAAAATGTTGACATTAAATGTGATAGGAGATTGATTGGGTGATTGTTCTGTTTCAGCCTTGAGCAGTGATATGGTAATTTTCCTTTTCCTTTTTCTTTTTGTAATATATTGAAAAGATTAGTATCATTTTAGAAAACTTTGAAACCATGTTCCTACACAAGACATACATTAGTCTGTTTCCTGACATCTGTTATACTGTGCTTGTTTTACACTGCAGTTTCCCTTCCAGCTTGAGGCTGATGTTTCTACTGGTATATGTTCTTAAACACTGATTTAAGATTTTCTCATCCCTTGTTCCCCACCCTATGAACAAGCTCTGGATAGAGTGAAATGTGCTTCTGGTACATGTTTTAGCTTCTGAATGCTATATTTAAATAAACATACATGAGGCTTTTAACAGAGTGCGGCTTCCATTCCCTTGTTACATGAAGGTGGACTTTTTGGAGCGACCAGCATCCACTGGAGGCCTGCACCCAGTTACGAAGGAGTGAGGGGGAGGTATACCTGTAACGGGACTGAGGACCTTTCCAGGTCTATGATTGCTTCTCCTAAATCGGAGGACTTCCTGGGATCAGAGGACATCAAAGATGCCACTGCTCCCAGAGTGTTTACCAAAGTGTCGACTCCAGTTCTGGGGTTGTTGAGTACCCAGGGTATCTTCATAGTAGGGGACCTGGATTACCTGCTTCTTTGATAGACATTTATGTCAAGGTATGGTCAGAATGTTCTCAGATGGTGCACACCCTGGAACATTTCAGTTGGGTACTGAACCTTCAGAAGTCAACCTTGGCTCCAATGCAATGCTTGGCATCATTGGGCTTAGTCTTGGACATGGCACAACTAAACCTTTTACATTTACAGGAGAAGTATCTGTCCCTCTGTAATCAGGTGGAGTCCCTGAGATTTCTGGAAGTTTGCTTGATTAGCTTCTTCATGAGAGTTTTGGGAAAGATGGTCACCACATTCAAAGTGGTTCTGTATTCCCAGTTCCAATCCTTAGAATTATAGCTCAATCTTCTGTTGGTGTAGGACAACAGCCATAGTCCCTGGATTGTCTCATGCATCTGTATCCCAAGACCAGGTTGGCTCTTGAATGGTGGATCTCATCACAGATGCTGAATGGGGGGAAATTGTATGGATGTGCGGACGATGGATCACAGGTTGTCATGCTGGGAAGGTGTCCTGGATAACATTTTGGTTCAGGAAATCCAGTTAACAGGGAAGAGATCACCATGCAACATCCTGGAACTTTGGGGGATTTCAATATTGTTCTGTATTCCTTCTGAATCACTTGGTTCTGGTGCTGTTAGGTAATGCCAACATGGTAAGCCATCATTGTCAGTGTGTTGGTGGACTAACCCTGGACTCTTCCAGATTGTCCTTACCTGCTGTCATAGGACCTGATATTCCATCCTGATTTACAGTCACTGGCTTTAATGTCATAGCCATTGAGGCCCAAGTCCTGAAGGACAGGGGTGTTTCTATGTCTGTCATTTATACTTTTCTCAGGGCAAGAAATTCAACCTTCAGGAAGGTGTGCCATAGCACATGGATGACTTATTTCACATGATACAGGGCTTGGAAGTTTTATCTTTGAAGGCCAGTCATAGGGCACATTCTAGCTTTTCTCCAGTCTGGTGTGACAATTAAAAAAAAAAAATAAGAGACAGCACACCAAACAGCTAGTGTTTAAATAATTATGTATACTTTTGTAAACCGTGTTATATACTTCACAATACATATAAGTACAGCAGCAGATCTCGCCCGCTAATACGCTTAGTTAAACAGAGGCTAGACTATACAATAACCTGTGTTAATGCAATAAAGGTGGAGACTATATCACAACATTCAGCTTGAGAACCCCTTTCTCTATTTAGATCTACATTTAAAAGTCTGTGCCCTTAAATATATTTGTGGGAACTTAGTTTGGTGTTGTCTATTTTGTAGAAGTTTCCTTTGAACCACTCAGAGTTATTCTTTTGTGGTTTCTTCCACTGCTAATCCTAAGCGCCCTAAGGAGAAGGTTCTTCATTCCTTAAATGTGGTTCGCCATGCAAAATCTGAACTCTATACAGTTATTTCTGACTCAAATTTGTTCAACCTGCCTTGCAAGGGCCAGACTGTTTGTCAATTCAATATCTGTCAGTAGATTTTTTTAGGAGGCAAGGCTTCTGTTTTCCTAATCCAGGCCCATTCCTCCAAGTGGAATGGGCAGGTAGCTGTGTAGTGGAGTTTTACTCTGTTCTGTTTGGGTTTTGCGCTTCTTGCTTAGTTGCTCACCCTTTATGTTCAGTGCTTTCTGAATGGTCATGAATATGAAGTTACTGTGGCCTGTGATGTACAATTTTGAAATTAGAATTTTTTGTTTTCTTGTAAAATCCTTTCCTTGGAGCACAACACAGGACACTTGAGGTTTTTAATATATTTGGTAAACAGTCCCATACTTTGCAGTAAAGCCTAGCATATGCATATAAAAAAAGTGTATGTGAATACTATTTTTTATGAATGTTCAATGGGCTAAGCAATCTAAATGTATCTATATTTTATTAACTCAGTGAGAGTCTTAAAACCAATTTTACCAAACTCTTTGGAGATGTAGAATAAGTGAAAATTGCACAGGGCGTGTAATTTAATTTTTAAAAGAAAATGGTTAATTTTCGCTCAACACTACTTCCTGAGCTAGATGAGGTGATAGCCAGCTAAAGTGATTTTGGCTATGATGCATCTTCAGTATAATTAAAATCAATACTAGTTTAAAGGGTTTTATTTGCTTTTGCTTGCAATATGTGTATCATGCTGACAAATGCCCTTTTATATAAAACAAGAGTGAAAGGGCAGAACCATGTTCACCCATTTGTAAACTTGAACTCAAAAGCCTATTTTTGAGTCATTGGGTTTTGTTTAACGTGAAATTTATACTTTTTTTATGTTGACACAAACGACAAATCCAAGTCTTACCGTGATGGATAAATAAAGAGTAAAAGAAGGGTTGAAATACTTTTCCTTGGGAACAGAGATAAAACACTTCAGATCCGGAAAGTTTTACCCCCCTTTCTGACCAGGCCATTTTATGCGATATGGCACTGTGTTGATTCAATGGAAAATTGCGCTGTTGTGCGATGCTGTACCCTAATAAAATTGATGTCCTTTTTTTCCCACAAATAGAGCTTTCATTTGGTGATGTTTGATCACCTCTGCACTCTTTATTTTGTTACGCTTTAAACAAAAAGACAATTTTGAAAAAAAAAAAAAAAAATATCTATCTATCTATCTATCTATCAATAGATAGATAGAGATCTATATATATCTATCTATATATATATATATATATCTATATATATATATCTATATGTGTGTGTATATGTGTGTGTGTATATATATATATATATATATATATATATATATATATATATATTTCTGCTATAAAACACATCCAATAAAAAAAAATCAAATTTCTTCATCAATTTAGGCCAATTTGTATTCTGCTACATATTTTTGGCGAAAAAAAATCCAAAAAGCGTATTTTGATTTGTTTGTGCAAAAGTTATAGCACCTACGGGATAGATTTATGGACTTTATATATTTTTTTTTGTTTTTACTAGTAATGGTGGCGATCAGCGATTTTTAGCGTCACTGGGACATTGTGGCGGATAAATCTGACATGAAGTGACACTTTTTGGGGTTCAGTGACACTTTTTGGGGTTTAAGTGACACTATTGCAGTGATCAGTGCTAAAAAAAAAAAAAAAAAAAAAGTGCACTGTCGCTGTATAAATTACACTGGCAGGGAAGGGGTTAACTGTGTTCTCTGGGTGTGCTTTCTTACTGTGTGGGGGATGGACTGACTGGAGGAAGAGAGACATACGTGTTACTGATTAGCAGGAACGTGAGATCGCTCTCTCCTTCTGTGACAGAAAGGCGGTCTGCCTTGTTTACAATTGTGTTGCTAGCTGTGATTGGTTAATGTGATCACATAGTACAGGCAGCGCCAATTGCAGCCCATCTGTACCATGTGATTAAGCTTTGACCAATCACCACTAATCACAACAAAACAAACTGAACACATCGGTTTCATTTAGTAAAATGCTTGCCTATAAAAATGTAACTCACTGCTATAAGTGATCATAATGTGTAAGAAACAAAAAAAATCCTGATCAAATCCAGAACTTATTCATAGAGTGGGGAACAAGGGATGAGAAAATCCTTAAGTCAGTGTCCCTGATAACCGCTATACCAGTTAGATTATGACACTGTACTGCACTAGTGATAGTATGTTTTAAAAAAAATAAATAAGTGAAAATGTTTTTTTTTTCTTATTTTCACAAAAATTACAACAAAAAAATGTCTCCTACTAAATACCTTGGCTTGTCTACTTTCCAAAAAGGGTTTGTGCACTCTATAACTTTCCTACAGACTAAAAAATATATACTAATTTGGGTTGTTTCCACCTAAGAAAGGTAGCAGAATACACTTGGGCCTAAATTTGTGAAAAACAATTATTTATTTGCAAAATGTTATAACCAAAATAAAGAAAAACTTATTTTTTTTTTTTCAAAACTTTCAGTCTTTTTTAGTTTAGCAAAAATAAAAAACCCAGTGGTGATTAAATGCCACAAAAAGAAAGCTCTAGTTGTGTGAAAAAAATAAGTATGCACATTTAGTTTTGGGTACAGTGCTGCATGACTCTGCAATTGTCATTCAAAGTGCGGCAGGGCTAAAAGCTGAAAATTGGCCTGGGCAGAAAGCTGGTAAAAGTGCCCTGTATTGAAGTGGTTAAAGTCCTAAAATAAATCATGTTACAGATATTTGTCTGTTTGTCAAATTGATATGCGTATATGCAAAATATGTTTTTAAATATGTAAACTTTAAAAATGATGAGTGAGATTTCAAGAATAATTCTGTGATTGAAAAAGTAGTGGTTGATAATTGACCATTGTTCCAAGGTGTGACATGGCATGCATTTATATCATTATAATGTACTATCGGTCAAGTTTCATTGTGTGACATGGCTTTCTTTAATATTTTATTATGTTTCAAAAATTAGTTGTTTATATATCTGGCTTCAGTATTCTGGTGTTTTAAAGAAAAATTGTATAAGCACCATAAAATGGCCTTGTAATGTAAATCGATGTAAACACAACTTTAAAGTAGTAACCCTACAATACCCAATTGGATGACATTTAGTTTGTGAAAGCCCTGTGTCAATAAAACAGTTCCTTTTTTTATATCATTGCTTTATCCTTTTTTTTTTTTTTCCTTTTTCTTTTTTTTCCTTTTTCTTTTTATAACCTTTGTTGCATTTTAGTGCCGCTTAAGCCATTTTCTATGTACGCACATGCAGTGCAGCTATGTCTCCATATTACCTTTGTACATCCATTGCTGGGAGGAGGTTCGCCGAGCGGTATCTGTCATAAGCACTCTGTTGATTGGCCTCTGCCCATCTGTTCAGGCTATATTGGACTTCAGTTGTGACACTGGGCCCCCAGTTTGCACATTCTGTATTGTCGCATGCTTAATGGCACTACCTTGGCTTGCTGCTTGCACTAAACCTCTCCTCCATAGACAAAACAACTACTAGCTTTTGTGGGTGTTGTCAAAAATCCATGTTTTTACTTGATGGCGAAACAATACTGGTGTCCATATGTTCTTCAACCATAAAAAACTATTTCCAGTACAGTCCCTGAAGAAGAGGTCTTTACCTTGAAACGTCGGATCATACATGGAATAGTTGGTTGAGTGTATATGCACATCCTTTTATTCACACCAGTTTTGCCAAAATTTTAAACATTATTCATTATATATTTTTGTATGTATTTTTCCATTATTTTTGTGTAACAAATAAAATATATTAATCAATTATATTTTCAATCAACTTTTTCTGAGTGACCTATAAAGTCCCACCCCAAAGGGGATTTTCCAAAATATGCTTCTCATACTGGGATGTGGCACTCACATTTAGGAACACAGCGGGAACACACCTACATATTACCTGTAGGTAACAGTTGACCATGTCTGCCTCAATTTTTGTTGTTGTCTCCATTGGAACATGGGTGACATGGACAATGTGTGGTCACCCTTTAAAGGGAAGTGCCTGAACAGGGACCTTCATGGCAGGATCATTAGCTATTATTACTATTATTTATAGAAAGCGAACTTAAAAATATTGAACATAGCTTTTAATGTAATTTCAAAAGTTATCCCAAGGGAAAACAAAAATCCTTCCTTGCAACGGGGCTCATCCTACACTCCAAGAGTTACTCCCTGTCTAGAATACTGGAAATGCAGTATTACTTAGTGGGTGTAAACCTCAGTGATGAAAGGGGAACAAAGCAGATCCTTCTATTGTGTGGACTCAATTAAGAGCACCAAGTGTCATGTCTGTCTGCTGCTTCATTCATCTATCAGCATGAAACATGGATACGTTTTCCTGGCACCATCACAGAAATGGTGACACGGGAGGAATCTCCAGCTGAATGACAGCCTCAGCTCTGTGTGCTGTGTGAAGAGGGGTGTGTCCCTTCCCTCCAATCAGCTTTCAGAGCTCTCATTATGGAGCTCTGTATAGTTTGACTTGGAATTTTTAGACAAGCTTTCAATATTCAGCACTTTAAACCGATGTGGAGAAGAGGACTGCAGATAAACGGATACAACTTATGTTGGAGGATTTGTTTCACCTCTGTGTACCACCTGAGGGCAGTTACTTCACTGGGTATGTGTAAGGGTTTGCAAACCACTTTAACCTGATTTTCTGACTTTTAACCTTTGATTTGTTATGATTGCCTTTTTATATCCTGTTGTGGGAGAGTTAGCCTTAATTTTGACTGAAGTAGAATATCTGTCAGTTATTTATTGCTTTTAGTCATGTTACAGTCCCAAGTAAAAAAAAAACATAAATAGCTTAGGGCTCCATTTTAGTGTTATGAGGTGTGCTTCCCATGCACAATTGTTTTGTACATTTCCACCTAATATCACCATGTCCTAGCTAATAAAGACTGAAACAAAAAGTCTGATCTCCACTAATACTTTGTATCATATTCTTGTAAGCTTTGATTGCAGTCAATATTAGGTTAGAGTGGTAATAGGCTAAAGCCCTTATCATTTTTTATTTGTTGCTGCCTGTGTTCCCCTTAGGATATGTTCACATCTATGCACGTCAAGGACATGTACAAAGGCTCATGCTTTCCCAACATGCAGAGAAACCTGCTGTCTTGTAGGCCTCATGCACACTGGATGTTTTTACAGCTGCTGTTTTTGGCCTCAGACATTTTTTCCTGCAGCCAGTAAACTCCCCAGCATGTTATCCTATGTGTCCATGCACACATAGGCTATCAGCAGTGCCCCATTGTTGGTGTAGAAGGGATAGCGCCTTGTAACAGTGGGAGGAATAGTGTCCCAATGGTCTGATAAAAACAAGCTAAGGGCCAGTTTGCAGAGCACTGCCCTAAGAAGATTCACTCTCTATATGTGCTTCTGATCATTGTCTTAGGGCTGAAAGTGAGATAAAATTCAAAATTTTGAGCTTTTACCAGAATGGGAAAACAGAGGAAGTCTTCCGGGGAACAATTGTCCTGGTAATAACGGTCTAGAAAAGGGTGGGGGGGGGGGGAGAGATTTCATGTCATCTTCTATTGAGCCTTCAAGACAGCAAATAAAGGTAAATCTCCCCAATGTGACAGTTTTAAAAAATTCCAAAATAAAAAGGTTTAGGCTGTACATATATTTTACTTGACAAAAAGCAATATATTAGGTGCTGGCAATCTTTAACCTCCCTGGCGGTATGATTATGTCAGGAATTATATACCAAAAGCGGTACAATTGTTTTCATGGAAATTTTGCGTTATGTATTATAGGCCTACAATTCTTAGTAATTACTGACTTAAACCTGACCAAAACAAGAGTCTAGTAGACATCCCAGATGTGATAAATTTGAAACACAAACGCGTGAATTGTAATCGAATCAATAATATTATTTAATATATAATATATATAATAAAATTATATTATTGATTAGATTATAATTCATGCATTATATATTCTATATAGATATATGTGTGTGTATGTATATGTATATGTATATATATATATATATATATATATATATATATATATGCATGTATATATGCATATATATATGTATATATATATGTGTATGTGTATATATATATATATATATATATATATATATAATATAAAATGTGTTTTGTGCAACGTTTTTTCTTTTTTTTTTTTTTTTTTGAATTTCCCTCCCTAGTTCCGCTCCCATGCAGCATTGCTGCTGCAGGGAATGGAACTAGGAAGTGATCAGACCGACGGAGGAGCGGCGGGACTCTCGGCTGGCGATCTCAGCAATGAGAGATCATCGCTGGATCGCCAGGACAAGGTAAGAGAACACCGCTGCGCTCTCTGCACATTCACCCCGAGCGTGACTCGGGGTTACCGCTCCTGCAATGAAAAATCCACCCCGAGTCACGCTCGGGAATACCGCCAAAGTGGTTAAAGGGTAACTCCACTTGCATGGAGAAAAAAAATAGCAAATAAAGGGAAAACAATATAGCGTATCGTATACAATTGCGACACAAGTCATTTTGTGGTTGAACGTTTTTAAAAATTACCTTTCCTTTTCACTTTTCTGCTCTGTAATTTTCTGAAAATGCAATGCCGTACCTGGAGGTGTTCTGTTAACAAAGTGTGTACAGAACTCCCCCCAGAAAAATAATTTTCTGCTTGTGTGATTTCCCAGGAGTCTGCACTATGATACAAGTCAGATTTCAGGTATCCCCTGCAATCTTTTTGGTGAGATACTCCCAATAGGAAATCACATCTAAGTCCCAGGTGAACACTGGTGCGATGTGGGAACCCTGTGAATCCTGTGCAGGTTCCGGCATCGCACCTGCATCACAGACTGGTTCACACTGACATCTGCAAACTGCTGGGGGGGGGGGGGGTTATCAATGTGTAAATTTAAACCCCAAATCAGTTCGCAGATCACAGCGCGGACTGTGAAACGGTACAGGAATCTGATCGCATGGGTGTGAACGATTCCAGTGCGGACCTAAAAAGGGGTCCTGCACCATTTTTGGTGTGAATGGCATTTCAGCCATACAGTTTGTATGGCCTAATTCGCACCACAGACATCGCATGTGATGTGCACAGCAATGCAGTAGGAATCACATGCAATGTCTGTAATCGCACCACTGTGAACCCAGTCTAAAAGGATGCAGGCCCAGCAGCTTTCCTTATTAGTGGCCTGCAGGTGTTGCAGCTAATGATAATTATGAAAGCACGCCCATTAGATTCACTTTTCCACATGGGCACAGACAAACACACAGGGATTTCTTCAAAATAACAAAATGTAGGAATCTGCAACAACGTTTGTTAAAATCCTTGAAATGTACATAGATCACCCGGAGGGGAATATTTTTTTCTCAGCAGAAGTGGAGCTAAGCTTTAACAGATTCTCCATGTGTATGGCCAAAGTTTGTAACGTCAAAGAAGCTGGATAGCTCATCTGAAAGATTGGGCGATCTTGCAGCATATGTAAATACAAATAAGTAACAAAGCGCCTTGTAAGTAAATCTTTATTGGCTAGAAATAGTGTAAAATCAGATGGAAAGAATTATTTTAACCACTTTGCCACCGGAGGATTTTGCTGTCTTACGTCCAGGCCACTTTTTGCGATTCGGCACTGTGCGACTTTAACTGACAATTGAGCGGTCGTGCGACGCCGTACCCAAACGAAACTTGCGTCCTTTTCTCCCACAAACAGAGCTTTCTTTTGGTGGTATTTGATCACCTGTGCGATTTTTACTTTTTGCGCTATAAACAAAAAAAAAAGCGTAAATTTTGAAAAAATAACTATTTTTCACATTTTTTTTATATGAAATTCCCCCCCCCCAAAAAAAAAATGTAAAAATCAAAATGTTTTTACATTTTTGGCCAATTTGTTTTCTGCTACCTATGTTTGGTAAAAAAAAATCACAATATGCGTATTTTGATTGGTGTGCACAAAAGTTATTGCGTTTACTAAGGGAAAGATTTCTGTCATTTTTGGTGTTTTTTTGAGTAATGGCGGCGATCTGCGATTTTTTATTTATTTATTTTTTTTTGCGGGACTGCGACATTGTGGCAGACAGATCGGACCCTTGACTGACATTTTTGACACTTTTGGGGGTACCAGTGACATTACTACAGTAATCAGTGCTATAAATATGCACTGTTACTGTAAAAATTACACTGGCAGGGAAGGGGTTCATTTGGAGAGGGAGGGGTTAATGTTTGCCTGCTGCTTACTAACATGTGTGGGGGGAGGTGACTGAGTGACACAGGGACAGATCGCATGTTCAGCTATGCTGAACCCTGTAAACTGTCACTTAGGAGATCCGCCCGCTTTGTTTACACAAGTGGGCGGATCTCCAAACTCGATTCCCCGACGATCGGGGAAGAGCGGCGATGATCGCCGCTCCTCCCCTGGCCCGACTCCCGCTGTGACTGAATACAGCGGGAGCGAGCCTCCGCCCTCAAGGGGAGGAGTCCAGCGACGTAGGTCTACGTCGCTGGACGGGAACTAACCACTTTGCCGCAGTAGAGCTCGAGTGAGCGGTCGGCAAGTGGTTAAATTACATTTCCGGTCCACCCCGACACAATTCACCCAACTGCTAAACTACACTCCTGTCCGTACACGATAGGAACAGCCAGCGACAAGTGCTGAGGTTGACCGCTAATGTATTTCTGGGGCCATGTAACCATCAGCAAAGGCTCTGATGAACCATGCATGGCCCTGGAAACACATTAACAATCAGCTTGTGCCTGCATGTAATGATACTTTTAACTGTTCCCCACTGCATTGAAAAGGGATACCAATTGTTTATTTTCCATCAATTAAGTACTTTTTTTTTTTAACTTTAAAACAATACTCCTGATTTTTAGTTAAGCCTAAATTTATCTTACATAATTAGTTATTAATTATGTAATGTTATGATCTTTGTGTTGTGCTGTTTGAGTTGGTGTTTGACACTGGTACTTTAAGACTATGTGCAGACATAGAAGTCAGAGCAATCCATTGAAAGGATTGATGGGGCCTAAAGCAGCCTCTAATGTGAAGGTGGCAGTGTAAATACCTGAAGACGAATGGTCTCTGTTCTGGCGATCAATACAGGCCCCAAGACTATACTTCTGGCTATCTTCTAGTTAAAAACAAATTTGTTAATTCTGACAATTTAATTGCCCTTTCCAAGTTCACATTAGCTTTCTTCAGAGAGAGGCACGAGTCATTTTTCACACTGGAACTCTTCCCTAGAGTTATTTATAGGAGTCATTGTCTGGAAATTTGTGTTCTAAGAGATTTGTGTTGTTAATTGAAACAAACTGTTTTATATGCAAAGTTCCCAGAATGACACAAAAGATAATGTGGACAGGCCCTGTTTCTCCCTCATCACACTTTTTTCAGATGGTTTAATGGAGAAGATGCTGATATTGCCATATGAGCATAGAGTTATTAGGCAGATATCTCAGAGAGTGGATATGTGGCCTGCAAATCTTACACTAGCTAATGCCTGTGAACCTGCTATTTCAGTTTGTTTTAGAAGGACTCTTGTCAATTATTTATGTCCATATCTCTAGATGCACTTGACATCTCTGACCTGCACTTCACTTCAATGAACTTCCTTGCATACTGCCTTTGTTTCCAGTATCATCTGCTTAGAACAAAGCGTATTGCAAGTTATACACTACAATGTGTGCTATTTCTTGTATTTTTTCAACACTATTATTATAGGATAGCCTGAATTGCTGAATTTGCTTGATTTAGTATAGTAACTGCTAATATGAGTCAGAAAAGAAAATTAATCGTCACACTCCAGGCTGTAGAAACATTTTTTTTTTTACTAAACATCAACCAGGTTCACATGTTTCTTGCTTTGAAAAATCACTTTCCAGCTGAAACCAAGATGGCCCACAGAATATGGTGATTTATTTTATTTTCTAATGGTTGTGCAAGAGTGCACTGAGAATGATCAGAACCTAGATATTTTGCAGTGGAGTCTGTGGTGAGCCACTCACTTGGACCAGTACACATATTCTTGTGGATATAGAACCTGATCTTGCCTAAAAGGTTTCAGTTGTAAAGTACTGAAATTTTGTAGCACCTGCAAGTACCTTTTTCCTCTTAATATTATCTTCTGTGTCACTGTGATGCATATTTGGATCCTAAGCCCAAGTTGTATGTAAGACGTTGATTTCGGCTCTTCACTTTGCAGAGGATGTTTGCCATCAGGTTTACCTTAACACTGCTAATGGGTTTCTACAACAGATGCCTGTCATGTCCCCGTGACATGCTGACTCCAGGACAGCATATTCCTGTGGGGTATCCAACTTGTGAGTGTCTGGCCTGGCATGTGTCCACTTGGGCATATACCACCATATGTAAAGTGTTGGTGTCATGCAAATAAATGTCATATTTTGTTCTATATGGTGTACCATTTAAAACATAATGGTGTTAAAACATAAACATATATAGTGGTTCACAAAGTGCAGTCCATAACAGAGGTATGTAATCAAATTTAATAAAATAAAATATGAAATAGTTCATTCCTCCAGCAATGATGTATCAAATGTAATCTCCCAAAAAAGTGCTGTTTTTGTGCATATATAAAACCAAAACCATGTGCTTTCACCTTCTTGTGCCACCTCTATGCTCCCAGAACTTTCACCTTAAAAAGGCAATAATAAAGCCATATGTTTGTAGTATCTGGGATAATGTTACATCTGTTTTGGCTCTATTCCAGGTAATCCTAGGTAATGGTCCCTTTCAAGGTTCAATCTCCCAAGCTCACTCCATATGTTTAGGGTAAAAGAAAGTATTCCTCCATAGTGTAGTAGTTAAAAGTAACAGTAATTTTACAGTTACGCTCTGCTAAGTGTAGATAGTGACTTGCCAGTCTCTTGCATTACTTCCGGTCCAGAATGCCCTACACGTTACGTCATGGCAGGTGACTTCATCAGGGGACATAGCCATTTATTTAAAGACTCAGATGGTTACCAGGTGTTGCAGACAGTCCTGAGAAAACCGCTTAGCTCTGCTCACCCCACTGTAGTTTCATGCAGAAGCTTACATTGGAGCACAACAGTGGCCATAGAAACTGAGCTTAAAGTGGTTGTTAAGCCACTTGCATGGCTTTCTATAATTCTCTTTGTCTCCTAAGCCTGTGTGCCTCTGTCTCTGTGTTTTATAAAAAAAAATGCTGTAAATACCTGATTTCAGGTTGCTGTTTGGTGATCACTTGTCCGGCCGACTTTCTCCTCTCCCTGTCTGACAGCTGCAGGGGGCGGGGCTGAGATTCCCCTAGCTGGCACCACTCGGGAGGACAAGAGGAGAGAGAGAGAGAGAGAGCCAACCGGTCACCGATCGCCAAGCAGCACGCTGAAATCAGGTATTCATGCATTTTTTTTTTTAAAACACAGAAGCACACAGACTTAGGAGACGAAAAGGATTATAGAATACATTAACAGTAATTTCAGCAACAGGAGGGGCGGGCACGGAGCTGACAAGCAGGGAGGAGAGGGGGAAGGAGAACACAGGAGACAGAGAGGAGAACTGTGGATGACGGAGGCACGTATACTGACCATGGTGTCAGGGCTCAGCAGCCATGATAGTCAGAGGGGAGGGTAGAAACTGACAGGATAAGCCAGTTTTTTTTAGGTGATAGAAGGGGCCTAATACCACAGCACAAGCACTGTGCTGTATAACATGCTTTAAGGGAACAGGATCCATTTTTTTTTTTGGGTAACAAATGATTTAATATCCATTGTGCAGACTGTTGGCTGACAGGAAACTCTGAATGGGACAAATATAGGATTACGTTTTCCTCTTTATCCATAGAAGTTACAGTTCTGAAGATAAGACACGCCATTGGAATTTATCTTTTGAAATACATTTTTGTTTCATCTTTTGTGTCTGCAGTTCAACTTTTAAGTTTTTTGGTGGAAATTGATATTTAGGAATATATATATGAGAAATACAAATGGTACACTACTTTAAAATAAATTAAAAATATTTTTGTTAATGGCTTCACAACAATATTTGAAAAGCAATCAAGCTTTATAATAGGGCTGAAACAAGGAATCGATTATGAAAATAGTTGTCAACTATTTTCATAATCGATTAGTTGGTTAGCCGATTAGTTGGCCTGCATACAGAATGCATTATTTGTATACATATCGGAAAATACAGTGAAGCACACATAACAGCTCGGTACATCGTCTATACATGTCAGTATACACAGTGCAGCACACATACCAGACATGGGAGTAAGTCACACATGTGCAAGTCACAAGCAAGTCTCAAGTCTTAGCCTTCAAGTCTCACGCAAGTCCCAAGTTACTGTGGCGAAAAGCAAGCAAGTCAAGTCGAGTCCCTGCTAGAAGTCAAGCAAGTCAAGTCATTTATTTTGGTCAAGTCACAAATCAAGTCAAAATACTGATCTGCCCCAATTTTCACCTTTAAATCAGTTAAATGTCAATGGTCAGGAAAGTTTTTGTTTTATTTTCAACATTAACAGAACTGCTTAGTGCTTTTTTCTTGGCATATTAAAGAAACACTTTGAATCCTCAAACAGCTCAAAATCCTTCGTCCTGTCATGTTTCAACACCACAACACTAAAAACATGTTAAGTATTTCCATTGTTAAACAGCCAGTGTCCTAACAATCAGAACACACTGAGGAGTTTTAAGTGACTGTGGTGTCAGAAACATAACAGACCATTCCCTCACCCTAGACCCAGCCCTCTTTCTTCTCCACCATCATGAATATCCGCGGGCGTCTTACCGGAAATCAATTCTGCCGCTTCTGTTCACGGCGGCTAAAAGCTGCATCCCCCTGCTCTGGAAGCAGACTCAGCCCCCTACGGTGGCTATGTGGCTCCGTAAGGTTTCTAGCCTCAATGAAATGGAAGATCTAGTTGCCACTGAGCACGGTACACGGGACAAGTTTGTGAAACGCTGGTTCTACTGGCATGAATTCAGGTATACTTCAGAATACAAAAAGTTAATTGCTTGCTGATGACCGCGGAGGTGGGGTTGGCCTCCCCCCCCCCCTTCCCTTCTCCTCTCTTTTTTCCCTTTCCCTCTTTTCTCTTCCTATCTCCCTTATCTTCTTCTTTATCTCGGCTCTCAGCATACTGTCTCTATATATTCCTTTCCCCTCATTACCTTTTCTAGGAATTGACTAATATATCATCGGGTCCCTCTTACAATGTTGTATTCTACCGTGAGAACATTGTATCACAAGAGAAGGGTAGTCAGTTTTCTAGATTGACAACGTGCGACACCCCCTGAGGGGCATACCTGCGCTGGGCCCCTCGGTGACTGCCGCAGTGTTCTGGGACACTGGGGATATACCTCCCTTTTCCCAATAGCCGGCCATGAGATGGATGCCGGTGGGAGGGGGGGTTTCCCTGACTATGTCCTACGGTCTTCCTACGCTCTCTTTAGCTGTAAGACATTTCGCCGCTGGCTTCACTTAGGGTCTACATCCTCTCCACGATGTGTTCTGCAGTCATGTTAGTGCTAAATACTTAATTTTGGATTTGCTGTTTGAACTATCTGTATTCTGGTATTGGATCGCTGTACCTGTCATTTTGTCTTACCTATTGTTGTTGTATGGTATGCCTTTCTATTTCCTTCAAATAAAGAATTTTGAAAAAAAAAAGAAACATAACAGGCACATTTAATTTTGCTTAAACACATCTTGAGAAAATGCAAATATTTAATAACTTAAAAAAGTAAAGTCATTTCGAGTCATAGGTCTCAAGTCAAAGTCAAGTCCCAAGTCCCCCAACTCTGACACATACAGCTCAGTACACCCTCCATACATGTCAGTATACACAGTGGAGCACACAGCTCAGTGCATCCCCCCCATACATGTCAGTATACACAGTGTAGCACACATACAGTTCAGTACCCCCCCCCCCCCCAAATACATGTCAGTATACACAGTGCAGCACACATACAGCTCACTGCACCCTCCACACGTCTGTATACATAGTGCAGTGCACGTACAGCTCAGTACACCGTCCATACATGCCAGTATACGCACTGCACATACGGCTCATTACACCCTCCATTGGAGATGGGTTTGGCGTGTTTGGGATCCCACCTGCCCAATCCTGAAAGCCAGTAAGCCAACACTGCACACGCACACAGTGCAGCACACATATAGCTCAGTACACCCTCCATACATGTCAATAAGCTTATGAATGTGTGAGGAGCAATGTCTCATGGGACATGTAGTCCCATACCTTGCTATAGAGGAACTCTATATTATTATTTTCTATAGGAGCACTCTTAAGACAGGAGGAGCAAGAAGTGCCGACAGGGCACCCCAGAACAGGAAGTACGAGTACTGATACTTTTTCTGAAGTTGTGACAGCTTTTTTTTTTTTATGCTAATGAAAAAATATTACTGTTTCTTTAGAATTATGAAGAACAGTTCTTCTGTGGCTTTGAAATTGCACTACTTCAGCGTGATCAGTGCAATTTGGACCTCTAAATTATTTGTGGCTTCATTTAACAGAACTCAATGCAAGTCAATGAAATCCCACAAAAAGGTATAGTTTTTAGTATCGGAGCAATTGCACGAGTGCAAATGCTTAGCATCGGCACCAATGCCGGTATCAGTGCAACACTAGTATATCGATCTCTTCTGTCTGTTATTGGAGTAGAATAGATATTTTGTTTCCTCACCATAGTTAGAAATTCTGAAAGAAACCCTTTCCAGAAAACTATGCAATGAAAAACAGAGTTATTTGGTTTACATACAGTCCATCTAGAATCTGTAGTGGTAACCACTTCTGGACTGAAAGGATTTGCCCCCTTAGAAACCAGGCCATTTTTTTGCGATTCTGCACTGCCTTACTTTAATGGACAATTACGTGGTCGTGCAACACTGTACCTAAATAAAATTTGTCTTTTCTTCCCCCACAAATAGAGCTTTCTTTTGGTGGCATTTGATCACCTGTGCCATTTTATATATTGCGCTATAAAAAAAAAAAAAGCGTGACATTTCTAAAAAAAAATATATGTATTTTTCACTTTCTGCTATATAATATTCCCCCCCCCCCCCCCCAAAAAAAAAAAAAGAATTAAAAATTACATTTTTTCATCCTTTTTAGGCCAATTTGTATTCGGCTACACATTTTTGCTAAAAAAATCCCAATAAGAGTATTTTGATTTGTGCAAAAGTTATCGCATCTACAAACTAGGGGAAAGATTTGTCATTTTTTCTTTTTTTTTTTTCTTTTTATTAGTAATGGCAGCGATCTGCAATTTTTAGCGGCACTGTGACATTGTGGTGGACAGATTGGACACCTAACTGACATCTTAGACACTTTTGGGGGGACCAGTGAAAAATATGCACTGTCACGGTAATAATGACACTGGTAGGGAAGGGGTTAACCAAGGGGTCATCTAAGGGTTAAGTGTGAGCCTAGGGGAGTGTTTTCTAACTGTATGGGGGAGGGACTTGTGAAATCAACACAGAAATATGATTGTAAATAGGAGGATGGGTTCATTTCATAGAGAACAGTCTGCTGTGTTTACAACCGCAAACCATTGTTCTCTCTCAGCTGGGAGCGATCGCGGGTGGCCTGTGGATCGCATCCCTGCTGCCTAGTGGGGCCGGACGCCCGCCCCAAGGAGCACTTCCGCAAACCTCTTTTAAGGTACAGCGGTTCGGGCAGCCTAGCCAGCCTGCCAGCCACAGTTTATCTGCGGCGGGCGGTCGGCAAGTGGTTAATATGTGGTCACACCCCTTTAGCACCTGATAATTTAAATACATGTACATGCTATTAGGATTTTAGCACAAGTATATTGTTTATCTGTTGCTTTCCCAAGAGAAGTTTAGATAAATTAAATGACTCGCATTGATTTGTCTTTAGGGAAATGTTTTGGCTTACTTTGTGGTACTTGTTTTGCTGCAGAATGATGCTAAAATATTGTATTATCTGTGTTGCATGCCAATTACCCTCTTTGTCTGAAGATTTGAATTACAGTTGCTGCTAGAAGAACAAATTGGTTTTCCATATCATTGGCTATATTCGATTTTTGCTTGCAATTTTTTATTGACCGTATTAATCAACTGTAAAATAAAATGTACTGATGTGATTACTAGCACTAGGGTTGATTTACTAAGGAAGTAGCTTGTTTACTTTGCACAGTGAATTGTCGCTTAGTCTAGTCAATGAAATGAAGATATGCTAACCTATATCACCCAAACATGTGTAAGCAACTTTTTTTTTTTTTTTTTTTTTGGGAACATGATTGGGGTATATTTTGTAAAGTGAATTCTCACTAAACTTTCTCTTATTCACTAAGCGAAGTAAAAATGGACAGCTCAGTCTCTATGCTTATATATAATTTTTTTCTCTATATATTCTCTATATTCTATTATAGTCATTTTTGAGCAAGGAGACACAGGTGAGTATAGCCATTGTACCCTGCGAGTGGGTGTAAGAGAGTGAGCCGGAAGTCAGACAATGGCAGTGCTTACTTATGGATGTCATACCCAACTCTGTGTGAGCTTAACAGAACTAGTGAAAGATACGAGTTTACAGTTTTATGTGAGTTTCCAGTTTTGTTTTTTTTTTTAAGTAATGTAGTGCCTTTTATTTTCTGCATATCGAGTACTGTGGGAAGGAAGGCATCATCTGAGATCAACATCTTATTCTTAGGCCCTGTTCACATAAAGTGCAATGTCCTGCATTTTACCGCACTGGAAGAACGCAGGTCACCGCTAGGACAAAAAGAAAACCATTGTTTTCTATGTGTACTATTAAAACTGCAACACACTCTGGAGGTGCGTTGCAATGAGCTATGATAAAATGCCTACATGCTGCATTTTATCACAGCA
Organism: Pelophylax lessonae; assembly: GCF_965119305.1. NCBI lineage: Eukaryota > Metazoa > Chordata > Amphibia > Anura > Ranidae > Pelophylax > Pelophylax lessonae. The sequence continues at coordinate 668,043,731 of NC_138768.1, read as the reverse complement.
CACACGGCAGGATTGCATGCCACTGTACATCAGCGCAATGCACCATGCTGTTGTACAGTGATGTGAATTAAGTGTCACTTTTGTGCACTTCAAATAGTGTTGTGATGTACTGAAACATGCATCACTCCTCACCCTATCAACAACTCATTGCAGCCGAGAATAACCGCTGCCACACACTAAATCGCTGCAGTTTAATGTGTGGCTGCTGTCTGACACATTGTGAATGAGCCTCTAGCCTAAAAGAAGCTGCTGATGTAAGACCTTTTCATAAGTGTTCGGCCGCAGGCCGGTATTTGTGGGAGGAGCTAGCGGGCTATATAGCGCCGCCCCTCCACTATGCCGGCCTGCTGCTGCGCTGTACGTCATTCGGCTGGTCAGGTGTGTTTTGGTGGTCACCTGACGTCGGCCGGATATCGCGGTATCGTGGACCGGACTTCCGGGCAGGACGCGAGAGTCACCGCTGCTGGCTCCGAGCCCCGCTGGTCCTGCGGCATCCCAGCTATTCCTTGCCTGTACTGTGGCAGCCTTCTCGGGCATCCGCCCCATCTTCTCTGCTTCCGGCCGCCGCCTGCTCGTCCAGCTGCCAGCTCTGCGTGGCTGCTTCTCCCCGCTGTTCAGCAGGGGATCAGGTACCTGTAGGGCATGGGGGGGGAAAGGGGGGGGGGGAAGTCTTCTGCACACACTGCCTGCCTCCTGTAGGCCACGGCTAATTCACAGGCTCTCTTGCACACACTGCCTGCCTCCTGTAGGCCACGGCTAATTCACAGGCTCTCTTGCACACACTGCCTGCCTCCCTGTAGGCCACGGCTGAACCACGCAGACTCTCTTGCACACACTGCCTGCCTCCCTGTAGGCCACGGCTAAACCTCACAGGCTCTTTGCACACACTGCCTGCCTCCATGTAGGCCACGGCTATTCCACCTTCTGGCTCACGCACATGCTGCCTGCCTCCCTGTCAAGCCACGGCTACCCCCTTTTTAAGTATTCATGTTCTGTGCACTCACTGCCTCCTGCCAGCTTCGGTACCTCTGCCCACGTCCTCCTGCATTTTCTGTGCCCACCTTGTCTCTTAGGTACCCTGCGTGGGGGGGGGGGTTGGTGCTCGGGGGTTGGGGGGGGGCCTCTTTGGCATGGCAGGGTCGTGTTGTTCCTGGTTCCATGTCATGTTCTGGTGGGGGGTATGGGTGACCCCCCCCTTGACCGTTGCCTTTTCTCCTGCAGGTTCTCATCATGTCCTTCAATGCCGGCATCAGGTACTATGTCAGGTCCAGGTTCCTTTGTGTACCACACGGTTCCGGTTATCTAGTCTTCACAGACGCCGCTGGCGTCACCCATAGACACCGTTAGGCCACTTCTTCCCTTTCCTCCACTCACTTAGTCTTCGGTCTGGCTTGCGCCCGGTGGTTAGGCCCCCGCCGGTTGCTCTTCAGGCTCATTCCACTCTTCTGTGATCCACCTGGTGATGCATCGGTGCCTGGGCACCGTCACGGCTTCATCACCACTGTGCTCACCGCACTTCATGTCGTTGTCCTCTTTGTTAGCACTGTCGTTGTTGCACTCCAACTGTGTTGTTCTTGTCTCGTGTTGTCCCCCCCCCCTCCCCCGCAGGGCGAGTTCATACTGGCTGTCAGGGTTCAGGTGCTGGCCCCTAGCCCCCCCCTTCATAGCCGGTCCCGCGAGGCCAACTCCCCATCTCGTCGGAGATTCCCCGCCCCTCGGGCCAAATCAAAGCTAGCGCCTCGCTCCACCCTTCTCATGGGTTTATAGCTAGGGCCTCACCTGTCACGGCCACTCGTTTTGATTCTGTACTGTCACCGAGAGGCCAACGTTCCCGCCACCACGTCAGTGGCTCATGCCCCTCGGCCAGAATCATAGGTAGAGCCTCTCATCAGCCGCTTGGCATCTAGCAGGGCCTCACCTGTCACGGGGTAGTTAAGTTCTTCGCCTTTGGGCTTTAGCTAGCCAGCCAGTGATTCTTCCAGCACGTCACGGTATTAATCGGACTTGGGCTTTTTGTTCTTTGTTTTCTTCAACAGCGGGCCTCAAGGAGCCATCCTGGAAGAAGGATCTTCATCCCCCTCCACGCCAGCCAGGCCCTGCACCCCCGCCAGATCTGGTACCCCCAGGGGTCGTCGGGTTCCATCCTCGCTGGGTTCATATGGGTCTTGGACTATTCCGAGAATTTCGGCGGTGCTACGCCAGAAGGGGATCCCGTTCCCAGCCACGGCAAGGAAAGCGGAACTTTTTAGGCTGATGACGGAACATCCAGAAGATCCGGGATTGGGCACAAGCTCTCAGGGTTGTACGTTAGCTATGCAAGGGACCCTGGACTCTATCCTGTCTTCCCTGCAGTCCATCGGAGACAGGCTGACTAAGCTGGAAGACGCCAGTCCAGCTCAGAGGGGTCCTCCTCCTCCCTTGCCGGTGTTGTCCCCAGTTCCCGCCAGTGATCAGGGTAGGCCCCCAGTTTCCCTTTTCCCCTCTTCTACGGTTTCTCCTATAATCACCCCGGCCCACATGGTCCCCCCAGCTCTCCGCAAGGATATCTTGGAAGGGAAGGATGTAAACTTGGTGGCTCTCCTTATCGCCTCCCAGGATATGGTGGAGAATAAAATCTATAATTACGGGGATTTGTCCGTTGTTATGAAGGCCAGGGACCCCAGGCTCAATAAGAAACTCACGATCCCAGAGTTTGTCCTGGCCTTCGGTATCTACAGGGACGTATTGTGTTCCGTATACCCACATCGGCGGGAGGAGTTAGATCTTTACCTGCATAAAATCGTGGATCTAGGGCACAAATACGGAGGTTTCACCTTCTTTGACTTCCACAAGTCAGTCTCGGCCAAGGCGGCAGCGGCCTTGGCTCAATTTAACGTACGGGTCGATTGGAGTCTTTTGGACACCGAGCTGTTCTGCAGGCACTTTGCAGGCTTGGCACCTCCCTCCTGTGCCACATGCTCCTCCACTTCACACTCTGCCAGCCTGTGTCCCGTGGAGGCGGAATCCTCCCCGGCCGGGGTTCCGGGGGGGGGGGGAGCTGGCAGGTCAGAACAGCGTGGCCCTAGGGATAAGCTGGGTCGTCCTATCGTTTTCCTAGGTAAGGCCCAGGTTTGTAACAATTTTAACGGGGGTGCATGCAGCTTCAGTGCCTGCAGGCTGCTCCACGTTTGTTCCATCTGTTTTAGGGCCCACACCAAATCCATGTGCCCGTCCAGGATCAACCCTAAACAATGACTAGCCGGGGTCAAGGTTGAGGTGTTGGAATTTTACCTGCAGGCTCATCCTTCTCCTCACCTGGTGGAGTATCTGGTTCAGGGGTTCTCGGGAGGGTTCCACACGGGGCTGGTGTCTCTTCCTTCTGGGACATTGGAATGTCCCAACTTGCTGTCGGCCAGGGAGGACCCGCAGTCGGTGGACCTTTTGCTCGAGAAGGAAGTGCAGGAGGGGTTCATGTTAGGTCCCTTCCCGGCCCCCCCCTTCTCCTCCTGGCGTACCAACCCCATCGGGATCTCTACGAGCAAATATACTAATAAAAAACGTTTGATAATCGATATGTCGGCTCCTCATTCTTCCACCAACCCTAGCCTTAATTCCCTTATTCCATCAGCCGAGTTCTCTCTCCACTATACCACCGTGGACAACGCCATCCAGGCCATTCTAGGGGCAGGTAGGGCCGCTTGGCTTAGCAAGACGGATATCGCCAATGCCTTCAAGCTCCTGCCCATTCACCCCTCCTTATGGCATGTCCACGGTGTTAAGTGGAGGGAGAAATATTATTTTGCCATCAGGTTGACTTTTGGGTCCAAAAGCAGCCCGAGGATTTTCGATACATTCGCAGAGACTCTCTGCTGGCTCCTTCTGAACATATCCAGGTGCCCCACGGTGTTGCATTACTTGGACGATTTCCTATTGGTCGAGCGAAGTCAATGCACGCCGGTCAGTTTGAGGAGCACCATGGCCTTGTTTTCCACCTTGGGGGTCCCTCTGTCACCAGGCAAGACGGTCGGTCCTGTCACCAGGTTGGATTTCTTGGGGATTACCCTGGATTCCGTGTCCATGCAGTCTAGCCTCCCTCAGGACAAACTTAATCGCATTCGCGAGGTAGTTGGCAGGTTTTTGGAACTAGGGTCGTTTTCGAGGAAAGAGTTGCAGTCCTTGATCGGGTCATTGAACTTTGCCATGCGCATCATCCCCCAGGGCAGGTCCTTCATCTCCCGGTTGCTGCGGCTGTTGCCAGGTCTTCCGGAGGGCGTCATTTCCCACCTGGATCCTCCTGCCAGGGCGGACCTGGGTATGTGGGTTGAGTTCCTGGAAAGCTGGAACGGCATCTCCATGTTCATCCCGCCCATCTCCTCCCAGTCCCCCGTGTTTTGGACGGATGCGGCTGCCAATTCCGGGTTCGCGGCCATCTTTGGGGACTCATGGTTCAGGGCTAGTTGGCCGGCTGAATCACTTGCCTTACCAGCTTTCCAGGAAACCTCAGCTTTGTTTGAGTTATACCCTATTGTGGCGGCTGCTGTCACCTGGGGTAGGTGCTGGTCAGGGATGGCAGTCAAATGTTTTAGTGACAACATGGCGGCCTGTGACATTGTCAATAGGGGCCGGTCATCATCCCTGACCATCATGAGGCTGGTTCGCAGGCTGACCTTGATTGCTGCCACTCACCAGTTTTTTCTGTACTGTGAGCATATCCCGGGCCACTCTAACTCAGCCGCTGATGCGCTTTCCCGGTCCAAATTGCAGGTGTTTTTCGCCCTTCACCCGACGGCCGACAGATGCCCCACGCGGACCCCAGAGTTCGAGGAACTGGTCCTGGACTAGCCCGGATCGTGGCGCATGGACGGGAGCTGGCCCGCATGGCTCTGTCAGCCAACACCAGGAAGGCCTACGACCGGGCCTGGTCAATCTTCCAAAGGTTCTTAGGGGAATTCGGGTTGGACGACCATTCGGTACAGACGATGGTCGCCTTTGCTGCCTTTTGCCACCTCCAGCTCAAATTGTCCGCCAGTACTGTCAAACTGTATCTGGCGGGTGTCCAACACTTTGTCCTAACGCACCAGCCAAACTCCTTACCTTTTCTCAGGGCATATCCCCTAAAGAGCCTCCTGAAGGGTATTGGCAAGGTGGATCGCCATACCTCGGTCAGGCGGTTGCCGATTGATGGGGAGAAATTCCGGGCTCTCTCCAACTTGCTGGACTCGGCCCCTTTTGAGCCACTTACTAATACGGTTGTGAAAGCTGCCATGTACCTAGCCTTCTACGGCTTTCTCAGGCCCGGGGAGTTTACGGTTACTTCCTCAGCAGAGGGGCGCTCTTGTCTCCACAAACGAGATCTGGTCAAGCGGGGGGATCATTATGTTTTGACGCTCCAGTGTACTAAGACCAGGCAGGTGGGCTGCCCCGTTACCATCCCGCTTTACCCATCAGGGAATCTTTGGTGTCCGGTCAAAGTGTTGGATGAGTTCATGGCCCAGTCCCGGCGCTCTCCCAGCCATGCTCCACTTTTTACGTTACTGGGCGTTCCCCTCACCACGTCCAAGTTCATTTTCTACATCCGAACTCTTTGTATCAGACTGGGTTGGGACCCTGCAGCGCACTCTGGTCACTCCTTCCGGATAGGTGCGGCTTCGGCTGCCTCCGGGAATAACACGCCAGGCCATATCATTAAAAGGCTTGGTCGGTGGGAGTCAGACGCCTTCCAGGTCTATATTCCTCACCCAGAGAAGGAGTTGAGACTGGCATTTCATAGGCTTGTGACTTAAGTTGTATTGAATAAAGTGTGTTGTTTTGCTTCCTCTTTTGCCCTCTTTATTTACAGGCTACCCCCCTTACGTCGGTTCAGGCACACCACACCGACTTTCCACACTAGGGACTCGACTTTAAGTGTTGACCACAAGTGTTCGGCCGCAGGCCGGTATTTGTGGGAGGAGCTAGCGGGCTATATAGCGCCGCCCCTCCACTATGCCGGCCTGCTGCTGCGCTGTACGTCATCCCACCCTCCTTCACCCCTTTTTTTCTCAACCTCTTACCTTTGGGGTGCCCTCTTTATTTACAGGCTACCCCCCTTACGTCGGTTCAGGCACACCACACCGACTTTCCACACTAGGGACTCGACTTTAAGTGTTGACCACAATTATAATTTCTCTATCGCTCATTGACAGACGTAGTCCTCGGTGATACAGCACCTTCGGGTTATGTTGCCTCCACAGGAGTAGGACTAGACAGGAAATTAAAATGCTCTTGCCACACCTTAGGGGCAGTCCCAGAGGGTATATCCTCTCTGTCTCTGCCTCAGCAAATCAGTTTTTTTCTGTCTAGTCAGGAGTAAGGACCTAGATACCTTGCTGGGATCTTCGGTCCTGGCAGGAATTTTTTCTTAGAAAAGATTTTTTAGACAGCTTTTTTTTCTCCAGTGTTCCTGTGAGATTTTCAAGCAAGAAAGCTGAACTGGGCGACGGGCGGGATGTTGAGATCCAGTGGTCACCCCAGTTCAGCCTACGAGCGCGTGCAGGCCATAGCTCCGCGCTGGGTCGGCCGCGACATAGTCCCACTGGACGGGGACTGACCCTGCGAGTTAAACGTCTCGCTGAAACGCCAAGGACCATGAGTCACGGCGTCCGTATTGGTCGACAGCCCTCCAACTTCGGTGGAGAGGGGTACTGTCAGGAGTTGGCGCCCGCCTGGTTCCGGTATGGTGAGTAGTATGTTCCCCTTTTCCCCCTGTCGGGTCTTGTGGTGAACGCGGGCCCCTCTCTGTAATGGTAAGGATGGGTTCCCCTCTATCCTATAACAGGTCACAGATCCCCCTAATTGAGTGTGATTTTTGTGTACAAAGCCAGCAGGCTTGGTTTGGGAGCTGACAATCTAATTACAAAGTATGTTTAAATGATTGTAATATGTGGCAGCACTAGAAGCTTACTGTGTTACTAAAAGTATCCTACCTGTCAGAAGTCACAGGACAGGGATGCGGCTTGCCAGGTCATTCCTCCAGCTAAAGCAGGTCTCCCGACGGCCATGCGGTTCCGCCAGGGTTCGGTACCGCCGGTCAAGCTGATCTCCATGAGAGAAAGGTTTTGCGATGCCTAGTTACACCAGGACGCCGCTATGCTGTACAAACCGCCGTAGATCGCACGAGGCCGCCATTTTGGCGTAGCCTCGTGTCTACAGCATGGGGGCGGCCATGTTTGAGGTGACTCCAACACCTCGTGGAGCTAGGGGAGGCGCCGGAAGGCGTGCAGAGGGGCGGAGCCGCCTCCTTTCTTCCTGGGCAGCCAGCCAAAAGACTTCCTGTTTGTGGACACAGCGCTGTAACCTGTTGCAGTGAACTCTGAGCATCAAGTGGTGAGCCTGGGGGTCTATCTCTCTCTCTCTCTCGCTCGATAGGGATCCCTAGCAGGTAATACTGAGGGGCTTTTGTGGCGCTGGGGGTCTGGAAAAAAAAAAAAGTTTTTTATTTAAGTTGGATTGAAGTTTCCGGGTAGTTACTGGAATAATCATGTACCCTGCCACACAAGTACCCCCACCTGTTTCCCTCGAGGGGGCCTCGGGACCCGCCGGTGCACAGAGCATGGATGCATTTACAGCAGTTTTGGAGTCTATGGTGGCTCGGGTGGAGGCGGCCTGTCAGGGACGGGGTCAAGAAAGCGACCCCCGCCTACCCCTATAATATCTGACACCTCTGACTCAGATTCAGAGATGGTCACTGCAGCTGCAGGTCCCTCTGCAAGGGCTGTTATCTCAGGTAAAGCTCCCTCAGACAGTGAGGAGGACGTGCATTCTTCCGCAATAATTCAGGAAGAAGCATTGGTGGACGCACTAGTTGTGGCGGTGCGGGAAACCTTAAGACTTGAGGTTTTACCGGCAGAGGCAACTGAAACAGAGATTCCCTTTGGTACTAACAAGCCCATCAAAACGGTGAAGGTTTTTCCTGTACCCAAGTGTTTTGGTAATAAAATTAAAGGAGAATGGGAGCATTCTAAACGTACCTTTACTATTTCCAAGCGTATTGCTAGACGCTATCCGTTTGAGGAATCCCTCATTAAGAAATGGACGGTACCACCAGTGGTGGATCCACCTATTTCCAGGCTGAATAAAGCCACGGTTATCCCGGTGGAGGACACTTCGTCCTTTAAGGATCCGGTGGATCGGAAGATGGAAGCAGAGTCCCGCACTATCTTCTCCCTGATAGGGTCAGCATTTAGACCAGTAATTGTTATTGGTCTAGTTTCCCAGACACTTACGAAATGGGCGAGATTGGTACGCCAAGACCTTAGGGGAAAAGATATTCCCCAGGAAACATCTGATTTGATGGAACAGATTATACAAGGGCTACAGTTTATCTGTGACGCAGCCTACTCCCCTATTAGGGCATGCATCTATGTCAGCGGTAATCCTCAGACGTGTGCTGTGGTTAAAATGCTGGTCAGCTGACCTAGGTTCCAAAAAGACCTTGACGAATCTCCCTTTTCAGGGGAATCGCCTATTTGGGGCCACCCTAGATGAAATCATTAAAGATGCCACTGGGGGCAAGAGCACTTTCTTGCCACAGGCTGCTAAAGCTAAGGGACCTCGCAACAAGCGAGGACCTTTCTTTACCGCCCATAAAGGGTTCGCACGCCCGGCTGGAACAAGCGGGAAAGGCAAGACTCCTCCAGGAGGGTTCAAGAAAGGCTGGTCGGACAAACAGAGGACCGACTCAGCCAAACCCGAAGCAAAGGATTACACAGCCTGAAGGTGCGCCCCCACCCGGTTTGAGGGTGGGGGGACGTTTTCACCGGTATTCAGGACATTAGATCGAGCATCGACTACTACTACCGGTGCGATTCTTCCCTTCCAACATTTAAGTGCTACAGGGAGCGGTAGTCACCGTTCCCTGAACAGATCTTTTTCTTTACCTTTTCCTAAGATTAGTCTCAATTCCCCACAGGAATCGGATCTGGTTGACCAGACAGACCAAGAAGCCTCTAGCCGGGTGACTTCGGTCCCTGAGATTCAACCAGGAGAGATCACCGTTCCTGATAGGAATCAGGTGTCGGATAAATGTGTGGGAACAGAGAACGACCAGACTTTCTCGGATGGTCGGGGCCAGATAGCTCTAGGGACGCCTGGTTCAAATCCCGTCAGTGCCAGTGGTCCTAGAAATTCTAGGCTGGCCTCGCCAAGCCGGCCTGGCCGACTTGGACTTGCTAGTCGCGGACGTTCCGTGGGAACTGCGTCTCAGGGAGTATCTGCGGTCTCGAGGACCAATCTACCGTTGTGCTTTACAGTCGCTGGTTTTAATGGCCTGGCCATTGAGACCCAAGTACTGAAGGACAGAGGGTTGTCAGCTTCAGTCATTCCTACCCTTATTAAAGCAAGGAAAGCGACTTCCAGCAGAGTCTATTATCACACATGGAATACTTATATCGCGTGGTGCGAATCTTTAGGATTTCCTCCACGTACCTATTCGGTGACTCGAATATTGGCCTTTTTGCAGAAAGGGGTTGAGCAGAAGCTAGCCTTGAGCACCATCAAGGGTCAAGTTTTGGCATTAGCAATCTTCTTTCAGAAACCTTTAGCTACCAAGTCCTTGGTGTGGAATTTCATCCAGGGGGTGCGGCACCTGGCTCCACCAGTCCGCGCGCCCTTACCGCCCTGGGATCTTAATTTGGTTTTGTCGGTTCTACAGAAACCTCCTTTTGAAAACATCAGGGAGATTCCCTTGCTTACTTTATCCCAGAAGGTGGCCTTCTTGGTGGCTATCACTTCTGCACGCAGGGTGTCAGAACTGGCTGCTTTATCATGCCAGTCCCCATACTTAGTGATTCATAGGGATAAGGTAGTACTTCATCCTAAGCCATCCTTTCTTCCAAAGGTGGTTTCAGATTTTCATCTGAATGAAGATATTGTACTACCTTCCTTGTGTCCTCAGCCCAAGCATCATCAGGAATATGCATTGCATTCCTTGGATGTGGTTCGGGCAATCAGGGTATACCTGAAGGTTACGGAATCATTCCGTAAGACGTATTCACTTTTTTTGATCACGGATGGCCCCAGAAAGGGGTTGCCTGCATCTGCCGCGACTATTGCCAAATGGATTAGACAGACGGTGGTACAGGCTTATTCTATTAAGGGTCAGAGTCCTCCGTTCCCTGTTAGGGCGCACTCCACTCGAGCGCTCAGTACTTCCTGGGCCTTTCGCCATCAGGCGTCAGTGGTCCAGGTATGTAAGGCGGCCACCTGGTCGTCGGTACATACCTTTACAAAATTTTATAAAATTGATGTGATGGCATCGGCGGATGCCTCATTTGGCCGCAAGGTTTTGCAGGCCGCTATTTGAGGAGACCGGTGGTCTACCTCGAGGGTTTTTTCTGTTTGAAATTTTTTTTGTTGAGTCTCATCATTAAGGATGAGCATTGTAAACTTCTAGTTGGCACCGGTTGGGCCTTCTAGATTTGGATTTGATTTCCATTTTCCCACCCCTCATTTGTGATACTGCTCCCGAAGGTGCTGTATCACCGAGGACTACGTCTGTCAATGAGCGATAGAGAAAAAGGGATTTTTGTAAAATCTTACCGTAAAATCCTTTTCTCTTAGCTCATTGACAGACGTAGTACCCGCCCCTCTGTTTTTTGAGTTGGGTTGGGTTAAATTCTCTAAAGACTGCTTTTGTGACATAACTGATTTGCTGAGGCAGAGAGAGAGAGGATATACCCTCTGGGACTGCCCCTAAGGTGTGGCCAGAGCATTTTAATTTCCTGTCTAGTCCTACTCCTGTGGAGGCAACATAACCCGAAGGTGCTGTATCACCGAGGACTACGTCTGTCAATGAGCTAAGAGAAAAGGATTTTACAGTAAGATTTTACAAAAATCCCTTTATTAAGTTCCATCTCTTAAGGTGAGATTGTGTCTACCAGGAGTGGATGTTGCTGCACTGAAACCTTTGCACAGTATATAAGAACCGGTGAATTAGGAAGACAATGGATTGTGTTTTTTTTTTTTTTTTTTACATATCTAAACCAAATTTTGGTTATGGTAATTTATTAACAAAATAAATCCTTTCCACTTCGGGCAACTTACTAACACACTGGGCATTGTCTTACCATCCTGGAGCTATAGGCTCTGATTTTCACCACATAAGTGTGACTTGTGAGTACTAAATTCAAGGGTGAAGCAGCCTCCCAAAGTCTAGGTTCACACTGCAGCAATTTGATTTTTATCTGACTTTGTGTGTTTCTGTAGTGCAACTTGGATGCTACTTTGAAGTTGTTTGCATATTTGGGTCCAAAATTGTGCTGGAATTGCACCAAAGTAGTACAGGAACCTTTTTCAAAATTGTGTTGCGGAGTTGCGTCGATGTGAACGGGCACCATTGAAATTATAGTGATTTCTATTGTCATACAATTCTGTGTGACTTAAGGGCCCTTGCACACGATGTGGGCTCCATTGGAGTCCACCTGCTCAGTGGGGAATCTGTCCACTGAGCAGGTGGATGGCAGGTCCGTGTCCGCTCCGCTTATGCAGTGTGGACACAGCCCGCTTTCCTCTATGGACAGTTTTATCGAACAGTATCAAATCCAATGTCAGCAGGTGTCAACGGACACAAGACGCCTGTCAATCCATGGAGGAGACTTGAGGGTCCAATTGGGTCCACCAATGCAAAAGGAACCTTAGTCACATCTGAAATCTCACTAGAGTGAACAGAGCCTAAGCAGACTGGGAGTTTTATAAAGCCCAGAGTAGCCAGAACTTTTCAGCCAGCCCAGAAAGCTCCCACTACAACTGAAAAAGAGAACTGGCTGGATTCTACTGCATCTCCCATCAAGGACACCATTGGGAGTTATTTCCTGGCCTCCTGTCACAATAATTCCACACTATGTATCATCAATACTTATCAAAAATGTTGGACTTTTTTCACTATATTTGATACATCTGTAATTTAATAAGAGCATGGTGCATTTTGAATTCTGCTAATATATGCACAATATATTCTTTTTTGAAATGTTGATCACAGGGAAAGAGAATTTAGTCGTTTGTGTATTCATATATTTTAAATTTTCACAACGCTTGTGTTTTGTGTACACATTTGGACGATTGTTTCATTCGGGTGCTAGTAACTTTATTTAGGTGGTATGAGCATGAATTAACATGGAAATTATAACCAGCTGTCTCTTTTGTTTCTATATATTGCATTTCAACATATGGTCTCCTAATTCTTTACAGTAAGCGTACTTTAATGTGTTACTGCAAAGTTATAGTCTTCATTGTTAAAAGAGAAGTATGCTTTTGTTTTGCTTTTTTGTACATCGATCTGATGCTGCATCTGTCCCTCGCCGGCTCTATGATTGAGAACTGACAGATCAAACACCGCTGGTTGCTCAGTTCTTAGTGTTCCAGTCACCAGCCCTCTGCTCTTCCCCTACTGTGCTCTTTGTAGTGCTGGGGGGGGGGGGGGTGTACTGAAGCTGCTGGCTCAGGCTTGTAGCGGTCCAGGCTCCTGGGTGGATCCCAACCATATGGTCATGATCTTTCCCCAGCCTAGACTGGCTCTGTGACTGCAGCTGACAGCAGGCTTCAGCCCGCTGTTGGCTGAAAACGGATCACAGGAGTGCAGAACAAACTGCACTCTTGTGATGCACAAGTACAGAAGAAGTACAGCCAAACAAGCTTGTAAACTGGTACTTCTGGACATCATTTATTTTACTTTCTTAGAATGGACTGTGGTGTGCATTCCTCATACTGTAAAATTACATCCTGGGGTTAAAATGGACTTATTCTGGTTTTTATCTCTCTGATCTATACCAGATATTCCACAATGTCTAAGTGGAAAAATAAACATCAATAGATCTTCAATCTATTCAGATCTTCAGTTGCCACATACCAACTTTTATACAGTATGTAGTGCCTGCATTAACTTTCTTTTTTTCCTTTATTTTCCTTTCCTATCACCTGTTATCTGGCCAATACGTGTTATTTTTCAACTTCCTTTAAGGGACCTAGCTAAATCAGCAGTTAGAGGGTTGAGAGACACCATTTAACACTGACAGGGGTTCTGTAACTGCATAAAAAGTTTCCATCTGAAAGGATACATGGAGCTAAAGCTCTGCTCAGTTGCCCCCATAGCAAGCTGTATGCTGTGGGGGCACTCAACAGCTGGGAGGGGCCAGGAGCTGAAAAGAGGAGGATCTGGGCCTGTTGCCTGTGAAAAACCACTGCACAGGGTAGGTAAGTATAACATATTTATTTTCATAGAGAAAAGAACAGAGATTTACATTCACTTTAATGAATGTAATTCGAAAGTACTTAGAAATGTAATTTGCTTTAGACATTTTATTTTGAAATGAATGTAATTTCCAAAACGAGAGAAACTACATTCACTGATAGAAATAAGTTCATTCAAGAAAAGTTTGCCATCCTGCTCCTTCAACTATTCTTGTTACTATGGTTGAAAACGAATGCCAATTTGACCCCACCAATAATTAGAAAATGTTCTTAAAATGAAAAGTGTCAAAGAAACTTCTACTACAATACAAAAACTTATGGCCAGATTAAAGCAGTCTAAAACCCAAAAGCAAACCTTTATTATATTGCAGCTTACCAATTTTTAGATGAGATGACTGTGTTAGTTTCCTTCTTTAGGCTTTCATTCTTCTATTTTCATCTGGTGATCCAGCAAGCAAGTCTGTTGTTTTTCAAAATGCACAAGTTCTCAAGCAGAATTTATCAGTTAATGGATGCAACAAACCCTTTAACACTGGCAAGGGTGATTAAATTATAAACTTGTATTTATTCTTGCAAAATTAGTATCTCAAAAGGAAAAAACATGTTTGCTGTAACTGTTTATAAACACTGAGCTGGCTGTAATTTCCTAGTGTATCTAAATCTACTATTACATTTAACACTACCCTCCCCTCCCCTCCCCCCAGACTGACAGTTGACTGCCTGCTGTACCTCCTGTTCTTATTCATCCAGAGTTCTCACTAATACTGGAGGTGTGTTACTGGCCAGGTCACCAGGTGGAAACAGAGGGTAAAAAAAAAACAAAAGAAAACTGATGCAGCCATCACATCTAATGGTAATCTGCAATATAATCCATTTTTGGTTTTAGGTTTAATACCAGTTTAAGACTACATCACCGGGTAAAAGAAAAAAAAAAGTATGCAGCCACCACATTTAGGGATTGGTAAACTGCAACTTATAAATTTTTTGGTTTTGAGATTAATACTGCTTTAAGCTGTGGTGTAAACAGTTATCTTTTGAAGTTGCATAATTAGTTACCTTATATACTTGAGTATAAGCCGAGTTATCAGCACATTTTTTTGTGCTGAAAACATCCCCCTCGGCTTATACTCAAGTCATAAAAAAAAAAAAAAAAAAGTCCCCGGCCGGCCTGACGTGCTCCTGAGGCACGGTAAATTTAAAAATGGCGCAGCCCAGCGCCAACATGTCATTGCGCATGTGCCGCCTCTTGGAAGAGGCTGTACACATCCGGCTATTCCCGGGAATAGCTGAACATATACGAGCTTTCCCAAGCGGCGGCGGCACATGCGCGGTGACGTGTTGGCGCGGGGGGCGCCATTTTTAAATCTAACACGCCTCACGAAAAGGTAAGTGAGACTCCTCCACAGCCGCGCTACCTGCCATTATGCGGGGCTGCGGGCATACTACAAGAGATGCAGTGCTACGGGCATGGTACACCTATACCACGCCCACAGCACTGCATCTCCTGTAGTATGCCTGCACCCCTGCATTCTCCTGTACCATTACCATGCCCACAGCCCTGCATTCTCCTGTACCATTACTATGCCCGCAGTCCTGCATTCTCTTGTACCATGCCCGCAGCCCTGCATTTTCCTGTACCATTACTATGCCCACAGCCCTGCATTCTCCTGTACTATGCCCACAGCCCTGCATTCTCCTGTACTATGCCCACAGCCCTGCATTCTCCTGTACTATGCCCACAGCCCTGCATTCTCCTGTACTATGCCCACAGCCCTGCATTCTCCTGTACTATGCCCACAGCCCTGCATTCTCCTGTACTATGCCCACAGCCCTGCATTCTCCTGTACTATGCCCACAGCCCTGCATTCTCCTGTACTATGCCCACAGCCCTGCATTCTCCTGTACTATGCCCACAGCCCTGCATTCTCCTGTACCATGTCCGCAGCCCTGCATTCTCCTGTACCATGTTTGCAGCCCTGCATTCTCCTGTACCATGTCCGCAGCCCTGCATTCTCCTGTACCATGCCCGCAGCCCTGCATTCTCCTGTACCATGCCCGCAGCCCTGCATTCTCCTGTACCATGCCCGCAGCCCTGCATTCTCCTGTGCCATGCCCGCAGCCCTGCATTCTCCTGTGCCATGCCCGCAGCCCTGCATTCTCCTGTGCCATGCCCGCATCCCTGCATTCTCCTGTACCATGCCCGCAGCACTACATTCTCCTGTACCATGCCCGCAGCCCCTGTTTTGGGTCTCGTGGTGGTCCAGTAGCTGCTGCATTTCCCACCCTAGGCTTATACTCGAGTCAATAATTCTTCCCATTTTTTGTGGTAAAATTAGGGGCCTCGGCTTATATTCGGGTCGGCTTATACTCGAGCATATATGGTACATGGATCTTCTTGTAATCGAATGAGAGGTGTGAGATCATTTTAAATCACACCTAAAAGGTACCTTATCATGAAGACCTAGGAGCATTAAGAATAAATCCAGTATAAGGGATCATGCACATTTCAGCTCAAAAAATACTGCTTTTACAGGCATTTGAGCTTTTGTTTCAGCTTGAAGAAGTCTATGCTTTTTTGTGCTTTTGTGCACGTTTTTTATTGAGCTCCTTTTTGAGCTTTTATGAGCATATGCATTTTTTCCCCCCATGAACCCTCCTAGATAGTATTTTCTTAACCACTGTATAAACAAAACAAAAAGCTGGAACAAATGTTTTCGAGTTTTTTTTGAGCTCCTTGGGGCATTAGCACCTCTTAAGGGAAGGGGAGTTTCTAAGCAGAAAAAAAATAGCTTAAAAGCCTGCAGGAGCTGCTTCTTTTTGAGCTGCAGTGTGCATGAGCCCTAAAGTTTTGAAGAAGTACCTGTCAGTATGGGCTTATAAATAGAAAAACAAATCTTCCCCTTACACCCCCTGGAGAAATATCAAATCTATTATTAAAAGTGGAAAGAACACAACTGCCACTCTGCTAGTAAAGGCTACTCATCAATACTCCATTATCAGAGCATTAGTCAAAGCGAGTGACAATTCTTGAAGAACTTCAGAGATTCACAGAGTGACCTGGGCAATTCTAGAATAGCTTTATAGATCAACAGCAGAGACCAAGTATCCAAAAAAGTAAACTGATGCCCTAAACACAGGGCAATAATGATGCAGTCTCAGCCCTTCCATTGCTGAAAGTGTATGTCCAGACTTTACTCATATTAACCCCAAACCTCCCTCTCCCCCTTTTGGAGCATGTCCCATCATTATTTGTTTTCTTTTACTTTGTTCCTGTAGTGAGAAACCACGTTTATTACTCTGTGACATAAACACCAGGCTTGTAAAAATATTGTAGGAGCAACTGCTGGGAACTCTGTTCCTAAGGACCTAGCAATACCCCTAGAATGACATCTCTATAGAGCCCTTTCCCTACACACAGCGTGGAATCAAGGCAGAAGCATTGTTTTTTTGGGAAAGAAATTGGTGTATGCACATGGAGTGGGACACAGAAATGTGGAGGATGGCTTGAATCCTGTAATTCAGCTGTCAGGGCTGCAAGTGCTGGTTGGGATTTCAGTGCAAAAATGGCACTGGGTACATCCGGTTAGAAGCATCCTTGACTGCTCTCAAGTCAACTAAAATACGTACAGATTTTTTACATTTTGAAATACTGTACAAATACACATTAACACATATTGAAAGCTGTTTTTCATCAACAAAGTTTTTAAGGTAAACTAAAATCCAATATTATCAAGCCAAACTTTTAGACTTGGATTAAAGTTGAATACAGCAGATAGAAAGTGGAATTTGTGCATTATGCCCCCCCTTCTGTTTTGCCACTTTTTTTTGGTGGGGGGAGAGCGGGTGCCTGATTATGGCAAGTACCCGCTCCTACTTCCAGTTGAATCACCACAGTGATCCACTGGAAATTCTTTCCCCCTTCTCCCCGCAAACTTCTGGGACAAAACACATTCACAAAGTGCAGTGTGGCTCACCCATGCACAGCGGGCAGCTGGCTGTGAAGCTGCAAGGAATCATAGCCGGCTGCCAACAGTATACATGCCAGTGCCGGGAATCTAAATACCAACGAAGAAGCGGTGCAGGTGAGCACAGAACTGGACCTCTGGACAGGTGAGTGTCCTTTTATTAAAAGCAGCTACAGTATTTGTAGCTGCTAACTTGTTTATTTTTTTAATACAAAGCCAAGATCCTCTTTAACCACTTGCCGATCGCTCACATGGAGCGTACTGCGGCAAAGTGGTTCGTTGTCGTCCAGCGATGTAGGTCTACGCTGGACTCCTCCCCTTGTGGGCGGCACGAGCGCGCTGCCGGAGGCTCGCTCCCGCTGTATTCAGACACAGCGGGAGTCGGGCCAGGGGAGGAGAGGCGGTGATCACTGCCGCTCTTTCCCGATCATCGGGGATCGAGTGAGGAGATCCGCCCGCTTGTGTAAACAAAGCGGGCATGTGACGGTGTTCACTGGAATTTAAGGACAGATGGATGATGGTTTGGATTGCTTCATATTTGTCAGCAGAAATATGAAGATTTTATTCCCTGTACAGTATGAGGTCCCTGACCAGGAAGTACAAAATGGTCATTCCAGGAAGTTCAAGTGGAGACTGACTGTCTAACAATGTTGCTTTTGTCTGAGGTGGCTTTCCATTCACCTATTGTCGGGTGTGCTAATGAACTCACCTGTTGTCTGCTAAGGGATGTATTGACACTCAGAGTAATGTGTATTGGGGGCTCGTTATGGAACCATTGTTCTGTGTCTGGCTGTTGTGTGCATTGATTGCCCCCTGGGGGCTTCTGTCTCATTACACATAACAGTCCTTCTGGTCAAGCTATCGGACCAATCCCTGCTGACTCATTTTCAAGTCCTCATTTGCATGGCTAAAGAGGACCTGAAGGGGAACTACAGGTACTTTGCAATTGACCAATAGGAGGGCGGTTGTTGGGGGCAGGATGTTCCAAATTCTGTATAAAAGTGTGTTGTGTACTTCCAATAAAGGTCGTCCTGTTTGAACTTACATACAGCCTGCCTGGTGTTTGTTCTAATGGATTCCGAACGGCACATAGCTGTAGTTCGGATCCCATAGCCTGGGATGAGCAAACCATCAGACGTTGCGATCTGCAAGCTGACTCACTGGTAGCAGAGGAGTGTCGGGAGAGCGGAAGCCAGCGAGCAAGGGTCTCGTCACAGGGCGCATCTCCTATGTGACAGGCAGGGACAGATTACAGGATTCAGCATAGCTGAACCTGCGATCTGTGCCTGTGTCTCACAGTCCCCTCCCCCCACACACGTCAGTAAGCACCAGGCATACATTAACCCCTTGATCACCAATAAAAGTTAACCCCTTCCCTGCCAGTGTCATTTTTACAGTAACCGTGCATATTTGTAGCACTGATTACTGTAGTAATTTCACTGGTACCCCCAAAAGTGTCAAAAATGTCAGTTAGGGGTCTGATCTGTCCGCCGCAATGTCGCAGTCCCGCAAAAAAAAACGCAGATCGCCGCCGTTACTAGTTAAAAAAAAAAACAATAAAAATTACATAAATTTCCCGTAGTTAGTAGCTGCGATAACTTTTGCACAAACCAATCAAAAAACGCTTATTGCATTTTTTTTTTTACCAAACATATGTAGCAGAAAACAAATTGGCCTAGAATGTTAAAAAGTTTTGATTTTTACATTTTTTTGGGGGGAAATTTCATATAAAAAAATTTGAAAAATATTGTTGTTTTTTCAAAATTGTCGCTCTTTTTTAGTTTATAGCGCAAAATGTAAAAATCGCACATGTGATCAAATACCAACAAAAGAAAGCTCTATTTGTGGGGAAAAAAGGACATACATTTAATTTGGGTACAGCATTGCAGGACAGCGCAATTGTCCGTTAAAATAACGCAGTGCCGAATCGCAAAATATGGCCTGGTCAGGAATGGGGTAAAATCTTCCGGTCTTAAAGCGGTTAAAAATGCGCTCATTGAGAATTTTTTTGTCAAAGACATGTAGCTAAATACATTTTGGCCTAAATATATGACAAAAATTGAATATATTGGATGTTTTTTAACTGTCAAAGTAGAAAAATATTATTTTTTCAAAATTGTCATTTTTTTATTAATATCGCAAAAAATGAAAAGCGCAGAGGTGATCAAATACCACCAAAAGAAAGCTCTGTTTGTAGGAAAAAAAGGACATACATTTTGTTTGGGTACGGCGTTGCACGACTGCGCACTTGTCAGTTAGTCGCACAGTGCCGAATCGCAAAAAGTGGCCTGGACGTAAAGCAGGAAAATCCTCCGGTCCTAAAGTGGTTAAGTTGGATGCAATGGTGAAAGTGTAAAGAGAATTGTACGGTAATTAAGGGAAAAATCTCAGTTGTGCCCTAAATGTATGCGTGTTTTTCCTTAGTGATACTAAAGTCTCCGTTTTTTTTTTTTTTGCTTAAAAAATAACAAACTTATACTTACCTGCTCTGTGCAGTGATTTTGCACAGAGCAGCCCAGATCCTCCTCTTCTTGGGTCCCTCTTTAGTTCTTCTGGTCCCTCCCTCCTGTCGAGGGCCCCCACAGCAAGAAGCTTGCTATGGGAGCACTCAAGCTGAGCTGCAGCTCCTTGTATCCATTCAGACACGGAGCCTCATCTAGGCCCCGCCCCTTTCCACTTATTGGCTCACTGACTTTTGACAGCAGTGGGAGCCAATGAGGAGGGAGAGTTTTGGTCAGCCGAGTCTCTCCTGCAACATCACTGGATAGAGAAGGGCTCGGGTAAGTATTAGGGGGGAGATGGGGGGGGGGGGAGGGGCTGCTGCACACAGAAGGTTTTTTATCTTAATGCATAAAATGCATTAAGATTAAAAAAAAAAACGTCTGCCTTTACAATCACTTTAATGTTTAATGCTGAAGATAGCAATTGCAAAAAAAAAAAAACCTATCAAATCCTATATGGCATTTTTGTAAAGGTGTGCTAGAAGAAACAGCAAAGGTGGAAAAAGGTCCTCTGCTCCGTTTTACATTTGGCCTTTTTTTTTTGCATAAAATTCTATAGGGTCTGTTTATAAAAGGAAAAATTAGTTGGATATATGCCATTTGTATTCACCCAGCCATCACAAATTCTGAACATATTTTGCTTAACATTTTGATTTGCTATGATTGTCAAGCTCCATCTGGTGTCCATAATGTGTTTTTTTTTTTCCTGAATAACCTCATTCAGGAAAATACCACATTATGGTCGCTAGATGGAGCTGACGATCATAGGAAGTCAACATATTAAGTAAAATATGGTCAGAATTTGTGGTGGCTGGTGAATGCTTGTGACATTTGTCCAAAGAAATTTCTACAAATAGATTTCAGAGTGTGAAAGAAAGCAAAGAATGCTTATTGCCTTGACAACACAATCTCCACAGTAAAGCATAGTAATCGTAGCAAAAGGGGTGTTGCTAGGACTGTAAAAGACCTGAGTTACTCTTGGGAGAATAATGATTTTGCATGCATATCTTGCACTAACAGTAAAAAGGGCTTAAATGGCCATGGTTAAATCATTTCTGAGCCTACCCACTGTATACCCAGCATGTATATGCTACAGCTCTTTTATTCATCAGAAATGTATATATCTCACCACAATCAATAACTGCTTGCCAACTGCATACTATAAATATACAGCTGCAAGGCAGGTCTCTTAGTACATGATCCTGCACTTCTGGGTCTGGGGTGTACACGCGCGCGCCGCCGGCGACCCACTCCCACTGTGATTGGACACAGCGGGAGCCAATCAGCTGTTCCAGCGGACTCGATGTCCCCCGGGACCGACCAATTATTCGGGAACAAGCAGGAAAATGGATCAATGTCTTCCCCTAGTAAAAGCATCTCCGCAGAGTAACCAAGCACTGGTTAGGCACAGAGTTAACCCTTTGATCACCTCTGATAACACCTTCCCAGCCATTGTCATTAGTACAATGACGGTGCATATTTTTTAGCACTGATCATTGTAGTTGTGTCACTGGTTCCCAAAAAGTTTCACTTAGTGTCCAATTTGTCCATCACAATGTTGCGGCCCCGCTAGAAGTCGATGATCGCCGCCTTAACTAGTAAACAAAATAAACATAAATAAAAATTCCATAAATATATCCCATAGTTTTTAAAACTTTTGTGCAAACCAATTGGTATATGCTCATTGGGATTTTTTTGACCAAAAATATGTAGCAGAATACATATTGGCCTAAATTGGTGAAGAAATTAGATTTTTTTTTTTGATTATAAACGTTTATTAAAAATTGAACATATAAAGTTATACAACGTTAAGTATTCACAGTGAACATTAGAAGTACATTGTAAAAATTATATAACATATAACAATGATGTAATATATTTCTGTTATATAAAATGATATAACATATAATAGAGAATGTACATGTAAACTACCATAATATAATTTCCACATTTCTCATTTTGTTATCTTGATAAGGTGATCGTTAATTATCCAGGGTTTAAATTCAAATAGCAGTATCAATAACATATGTATTTGTAATCAAATAACCGGAGTGACATCTGACCCTACAAACTGTATATGTGGGGGGTAAGAGGCAAACTCTACCGTTAGACATCCTTTCTGCGTCTAGTGAAATAACCATACTGTCTTCCTCATGTGAATAAGTGACCTGATCTTTAGGGCGCATATTGCGGCTCATCTTGTTTTACTTCACAGATGGGAAACCAAACATGGATATCGATTATGTTACTTGTGCACATCTATATAAGAACCAAGAAATTAGATTTTTTTATTTTTTTTTATTGTAATGTTTTACAGCAGAAAGAAAAAAATATTTTATAGCGCAAAAAAATAAAAGATAGAGTTGATCAAATACCACCAAAACAAAGCTCTGTTTGTGGGAATAAACATACATAAATTGTATTTGGGTACAGTGTCATACGACCACGCAATTGTCAGTTAAAGTGTAATGCATTATTGTATTGCAAAAAAATGGCCTGGTCATGAAGGGAGGTAAATCTTCCAGAGCTGAAGCAGGTAAAAAATGGAAAACAGAGCTTAACACTGTCTTAGCCTACCTTAAAGAACATAATTTAACTAGTCAGGCACTGTTTAGTAATTTGCAACTGTTGAGATAATGAAAACTTTGGTCAGGAGTATGTAATATACAATATAGTGTATATAGTGCAGGATCACACAATGTACAGATTGTAGGGGTAAGGGGTGTATAACACAGAGTACAGGCTTTGTGAGCACTAAAGTGGTTGTAAAGGCACAACATTTTTTTACCTTCATGCCTTCTATGTATGAAGATAAAAAAAACATGTGTGCAGCAGCTCCCCCACCCCAGGCCCCCCTAATACTTACCTGAGCCCCATCTCAATCCAGTGATGTCCACGAGAGCCTTGCCTCTCCAGGGACTCACACTCCTGATTGGCTCCCGATGCTGTCAATCACAACCAGTGAGGGTTATTATGTGTAAACATTCCACACCAACACAGTCGATGCTACCATACAAAGTTTTCAGGTTCTGGGAAATTGGTCAGGCAATTAGGTTAAGATGGATAGAGCCAAATTCTCACAATTCTAGAGGAAGACGTGTTTTGGTTTACAGGAGCTCTGAGACTACAAAGATGATTACTTTCATGCAGAGCAATGAGCTAATACACACAGCCAAAGCTACACAGGGGCTTAAGCTATGAAAATTGCTGTTTCTCTATCGTTCATTGACGGACACAGTTCTCTCTGATTCATATCAGTAGGGTAATACTGCCCCCTACAGGAGTAGGACACTAGGCAGAAAAAAGTTCTGGCTACGCCTATGGGCAGTCCCGGAGGGTACACCCTCTCTCTTCCTGCATAGGATATCAGTTTTAATCTGCCTAGTCAGGAGTAAGAACCTTGTTCCTTGCTGGGATCTCTGGTCCTGGCATATAAAGAATTTTTTATTTATGTAGATTTTTTTTTAGCTAGCCTTTTTTTCTACGGTACTTTTTTTCCTGTGAGATCTTCAAGGAATTATGCCGGGCTGGGCGACAGACTGGACCCCCATATCCAGTGGTCACCCCGGTCTGGCCATCGAGCACGTGCAGACCTTATCTCTATGCTGGGTCGGCCGCTACATAGTCCCACTGGACGTGGACTGCCCCCCGCGAGTTGAACGTCTCGCCAGGATGCACACAACAGGGTCGAGGCTGATGTCGCAGCATTCCTATTTGGCCAACAGCCCCCCTACTCCGGTGGCATGGATTCCTGTCAAGAGATGGCGCCCGCCTGTGTTCCCAGTATGGTGAGTAAATGTCCCCCCCTCTGCCCTGGTGGACTTTGGGGTGGACGCGGGCCCTCTCCCTGGGACGGTTGGACCCTCACACTCCTGGGTTTCCCTTTGTCCTGTTGTGACCCCCCCCCCCTATGTGGGGGACTGTTTGGGCCTCCCTGAGCCTGGGGCCTAGTGTTCAGGCCGCATGGGGGGCCGGTGGAGTGCGCCGTCTGCGGCGCTCAACGATCGTGCGGGGGGGTGGCCTTGGTGGGGTTTTTCTGAAGTAGAGTCACATTGGCAGGCACATGCCATCTGGAGCTGCTCTTTTTGCTGGCTGCTCGTGTAGGAGGGGACCATCTGAGACATTCCCCTGGGGTGTCTAAGCGGCCGTTAGACGTTGCCCTTTTGGGGGAGTCTCTGGTAAAGAGGACTTTTCTGTTTTTGGTGGACGTACGATCTCTAGCTTAATGGGACTACCATTGTTTCGGTGGAGAAATCCTCGTCCTTTAAGGACTTGGGGGATAGGATGCTGCAGGCTTTTGCCTGCGCTCTGTGCTCTCTAGCGTAGCTGCACTGGGAACAGTGTTTGCCCTTGCCACGCAGATTCTGCCTGATGGGTGGAGTACCAACGCCATGTCTTGGTGTGGGGATGTCCCTCTTGCCCTGGGGGAGCTGTTGGACCAGCTGGCGCAGGGGCTGCATTTTTTTTGCGATGCCACGCTGGTCGAGGCTCCCTTGTATAGTCACCTTGTCATTTTCGGTGGTGGTTGACCGGAGTCTACTTGACCGGAGTGTTGGTCTGCGGATCAATCTTCTAAGAAGGTCTTAATGGATCTTCCTTTTCAAGGGGATTGCCTGTTTGGCGTTGCCCTGGATGACATTATGTAAGAGTCTCGCGGGGGGCAGGGTGTTTTTTTTCACAGGCTGTCAAGGGTGAGGGCCTTTGTCGCAGTGGGGGTTCCTCCCTTTCAGCTCACAAACAGTTTCTTCGTCCAGTTGATGTGGCGAAGTCCTTCCAGACTTCCGCGTGGGTTCCAGACGACCCTGGTCTGGCGTACATGAGATTGTTTTTTTCCAGACCTGCAGTCAAGGCCTACTCGGCCTGTAGGTGCTTCCTCTCCCATCTGTGGGGTTGGGGGAAGTTCTTGCCGGTCGAGGACCTGCCGCTGGCTCGGATCCCAGGCTACTGGGTTCAGGAGGTCATGCGGTCCAGTTGCAAGATCGAGTTTCAATCAGTTTATTTCCGGTAAAGATTTTCCCTTCCAATGTACGGCTGTCTCCGGGTCACTTACAGGCGCTGGTTCAACAAGCTGGACCCACTGGTCCTTTGATGGTTCTGTGCAGATCACAAATTCCAGTTGTTATTGGTTCGCACGATAGTGGCTTCTCTACATCAGGGGGCTTCCTGGCCTCCATAGACCTCAAGCTGCCTACCTTCACATCCTGTTATGTTCTGGACAGCTACGGGTTCTCCAATTTTTGCAGTGGGGAAGGATCTCTTGGTTTGTGGCTTTACCCTTTGGTCTCACTTGTGCTGCTAGGGTCTTCACAAAGTCGTTTGCTCCGATCCTGGCGCTGTTGCGGCAGCGGGGCAAATCGGCCCTGGTTTCCTGGCCGCTCTGCTTCTCCGTTTGGAGTCCCCTACGGTGCTGACAACGAAGTTGGTTGTCACCGTGAGAACTCTGGTGGAGTTCAGGTGGGTTCTAAACCTGCAGAAATCATCCCTGGTCCCTTCCATGGGACTGGACTTTCTGAGCCTGACTTTGGACTCGTCCTCGGTCATAGTGTTTCTCCCTCCAGGGTCAAAACACTTGGCACTTTACACTTCGGCCGATTGTTGCTGTCTCCCGCACATGGTCTTCCCTTTGGACCTGCATGCTAGTTCTGGGACTGATGGTGGTGTTTTTTTCAAGACAGTCCCTTTCGCTCAATCCCTCTTGGGGATCCCCCAGGAGGCAATCCTTCTCGAAGGCGACTGGAATCCAAACTCTGTGGACTTGTGGACATGGCTGGGCCGGGTGCTTGGGGAGTCTTGGAATACATCCTCCCCGTACTGGACAAATGTCACCACGGATGCAAGCTTATCCGGGTGGGGAGGAGTCCTCGGCAGGTTCTCTGCTTCCGGAGTATGGTCCCTGGAGAATCCAGGTTACCGCTTGATGTCCTGGGGCTGAGAGCGATCCAGATTTGCCTAGTTCACTGGATTGGGCACCTGCAGTTGTCCGGGGCACTTTTAATTGACTACGCCGCGACCGTGGCTTGTGTCAATCACCAAGGGGGCACCAAAGGTGTCTTTGCGGCCTTGGAAGTGATGATTCTCATTGGGCAGAGCGCCTTGTTCCGGCTCTATCCCCTGTTCCCTTTCGGGGTGGGTAAAATACAGTAGGTAGGCGGTTTGCTTCAGTCGACAGGCCCTGAATGCCTGGCAATGGTTCCTTCATCCGGAGTCATTCCAGCAGTTGTGCCTTCATTTGGGGGCACTCCGGACGTGGTCCTGTTGGCATCGCATCTACAGGATAGTGCAGAGGTAGTCGCCCGCTCCCGGGACCCTCTGGCTGGTGCAATGGTGGCACCATGGGTTCTGTCATGGGCAAGAACATTTGCTAGGTTCAACATGTACGATGCTGACAAGTTTGGCGTGGTCACCTGCACAAGGCTGACGCTGGCATGGTCGAGTGCTCACGGATTGTCCGAGACCAGTGTAATCTGCTGTCTGCCTTTCCTCCTCTCCAGTTGCTGTCAAGAATCCTTCACAGGATCGAGGCAGAAGGGATTTCGGTCATTCTCGTGGCTTCGGACTGGCCTCGCCGAGCTTGGCACGCCGACCTGGTCAGGCTTACCGATGACGCTCCTTGAAGGCTTCCTCTCAGGGAGGGTTTCTTATCTCGGGGGCCGATCTTCCATCCGGCTTTACAGTTGCTGGCTTGCCGGCCCGGCTTGGCTGTTTTAAGCCAAGTGCCAAAGGACGGAGGGTTGTCTGCTTCGGTGATTCCCACCCTGCGTAAAGCTTGCGAAGCGTCTTCTATGATGATTTTTTTTTCATCATATGAGAAAGTCGCATATTGCGTGGTGTGAGTCTTCTTGGGCTCCCCCTTGCTCTTACTCAGTGGCTGGATCTTGGCTTCCTTCAACGGGTGGGTTGATCAAAAGTTGGCCTTGAGTACTGTCAAGGGTCAGGTTTGGGCTTTGGTAATTTTTAATTTCACAAGCTGTTGGCCGCCCGTTCCCTGGTGCGTAACTTTTTCCAGGGGGTGCGACACTTGGTTCCTCCGGTGCGACCTCCGTCACCAACTGGGGACATTGGTTGGTGCAGTCGGATCTTCCAGACCCTCCTTTGCGAGTATCGAGGGTATCCCCTTCTTACCTTATTGTAGAAGGTGGCCTTCTTGGTTGCTTTTACTCTGCACGCAGGGTGTCGGCACTGGCGACATTGTCTTTTCGTTCTCCCTATATATTGGTTCATAGGACCAGGTGGTACTTCGTCCGGATCCATCCTTTCCTCCAAAGGTGGTTTCTAGTGTTCACTTGCAGGAGGCCATTGTGTTGCCATCTTGTGTAGTAAGCCCCCCTCATCCTTCGCTCTCTGTGCTCACTGATGGTCCAAGAACAGGGCTGCCTCTGTCTGCTGCGACTATTTCCAGGTGAGTCGGACAATCGGTGGTGCAGGCTTCTTCATTTATGGGTCGGTTCCTACCTTTCCCTGTTTTGGCACCTTCTACTTGGGCGCCTAGTGCTTCCTGGGCTTTTTGCCATACAGGCATCTGTGCTTCAGGTTGCAAGACGTCCCTACTGATATGAATCAGAGAGAACTGCGTCCATCAATGAACGATAGAGAAAACTGGATTTTTGACTTACCGTAAAATCTTTTTCTCAAGTTCATTGACGGACGCAGTACCCGCCCCTCTATTTTGAGTTGGGTTGGTATTACTGTCTGACACTGCTTTGATACAAAACTGACATGCTATGCAGGAAGAGAGAGGGTGTACCCTCCGGGACTGCCCATAGGCGTAGCCAGAACTTTTTTCTGCCTAGTGTCCTACTCCTATAGAGCGCAGTATTAGCCTACTGATATAAATCAGAGAGAACTGCATCCGTCAATGAACTTAAGAGAAAAGGATTTTACGGTATGTCAAAAATCCAGTTTTTACCAATGGTTCAGTAGGCAGCAATTCCAGGGTACAGATGCAAAAAGCTGGCAGAGAGTTAAGCTTACCATACACTCGTAGTTCATTTTTCTAATATTTAGTTGGGTCAAATTGACGATGGCCAGAAAAGTAGGAGCAGAATGGAAAATTTTTCTTGAAAGAACAGTGTAAAGCCTTGTACACACTATTCGTTTTTTCTGTTTAACCCAGCTGGTTGAAAGGAAAAAAACTATACACTCTATGCAAAGTAAGTACAGCAATCTCCCCCACTGAGCTGTTAATTTCTGACAGTGGCATGCCCCTCCCCGCCCTAGCAGAACACTCCAATCAGTGCTCTCTGCCATTGGCTGAGAGCGCTGATTGGGAGTCGGTCGGCTGCTGGTTTTCCAGCATGCCTGTCCGACATACACACAGGCTGAATGTCGGCCATATTTTTAATTTATTTTTTTTAACAGGCAAATGTCTCCCGACATTCGGCCGTGTGTACCTGGCTTAAGTGCTTTTCGTTCCAGAAATTCCATTCATTCCAAAACAATGTTAAATGTAAACATTGTGAAGTACTTTTCAAATGACATTTGCCAAGTCATCAAATGTGCCAAGGATTTTTGTTCAAATGTTTATACAAAAATGTATGAGTGTATAGCGGGGTTTACCCCAAAAAGACTTGCAGCTGTTTTTGCAGTGGTTCTGTTAGTATTTAGGGGGGTTAAAAGAATAGAATGCGGTATGGACTATTTTAAAGATCAAATATTATTTGAAGCTGCTGCCTCCACTAAACAGCTACTGGGTAGATGTTAATATGTGTATTAGAGAAAATTGGTGGATGTGGCACTGCTTGTGCTGAATCTATTACAATACTTGGTGTATATATGCACCCATACCTATTCTACAGAAGTGCTATACACAAATCATTAGTTTGAGACAAATCACAAAACCCAATATATTAATGTTAGTGATAAAGTGACATGTACAATAGAATATTTCTAATACAACAGTTACTCAGTGTAAAAAGTGACTTGGTGCAAAAAAGTGACAAGTGCTTGCACCCTGTAGAACGACAGTTCTCAAATATGATATGCACAAAAATCAAGAAAACAAAACACAAATAATCAAAAAATGTGCTTTCATAAAATGTTCATCCCGGTGTCTTCACTCGTGCTCCCTCATTTGTGCGGCACCCACCAGAAGACTCTCCCCACCAAGGTGGTATTTAGCATTCCGAGCACCATAAGCTGTATAGTAATTTCCTTTGGCAATGGATAGCTGACATGCTGTATTCTTATACTCCAGTTACCCCCGCAGTCTCAGGCATATATGAGAAATAAAGCCTCAATAGCTTAATTCTGTGGTGTAGATTTTAATAAAAGACTTGTAGTACACTTACATTTAATCCGTAAAAGCCAAGCAGTAAAAACAAAATCAGGAGGTCCGGGACGCCGATGTGCTCCATGGACCTGAAAGTGATGCAATGACTCTCTGGCTCCACCCTACGCATTTTGTCACTCAGACGTTATTGGGAGCTGCCTTTTATCTTAGTGACGAAACATGTAGTGCAGAGCCACAACATCATTGCATCACATCCGGTTCTGGGTCTGTGGAGTGCATTGGCTTCCCAGACTTCATGACTATTTGTTTTTACTGCTTGGCTTATATGGATTAAATGTAAGCGTACTACTAGTCTTTTATTAAAATCGACACCACAGAATTACGCTATGGATGTTTTATTTCTCATATATGCCTGAGACTGCGGGGGTAACTGAAGTATAAGAATACAGCGTATCAGCTATCCATTGCCAAAGGAGATTACTATACAGCTTACGGTGCTGTGAATGCTGAATACCCCCTTGGTGGGGAGAGTCTTCCGGTGAGTGCGGCACATATGGGGGAGCACGAGTTAAGACATCGGCACAAATATTTTATGAAAGCACATGTTTTGGTTTTTTGTTTTGTTTTTAGATTTCTTGGTTTTTGTGCATATCATATTTGAGAGCTGTCGTTATACAGGGTGCAAGTACTTGTCCCTTTTTTACACTGAGTCACTAATAGCGTTGTATTAGAAATATACTATTGTACATGTCACTGAATCACTAACATTGATGTATTGGTTTTTGTGCTTTGTCTCAAACTATTGATTTGTGTATAGCACTTATGTAGAATAGATTTGGGTGCATATATACACTAAGTATTGTAATGGATCCAGCACAAGCAGTGCCATATCCACCAATTTTCTCTAATACACATTTGGGGGGGGGTTGATTACTGCTGTTATTTTTTGGTAACTGTTGAGAACAGTAAAAAGAAAACATCTTTGTACCTCAGAGTATGTTGCATAAATCAAATAGTAAAAAGTCAAATCCAGTTTAATTCCAGGTTTACCACTTCATTATGAGAAAAAGTCAGAAGGGGGGTGACTAATTGTCATATTGGTGCTGCTCAAACTGTTGACTCTATAAAAATCCTGTATAATATTACTGCAAACTGACAGACAGGTTGCCATTCCAAAAAAAGACAGCTAAAACATGTTCACTCCTAAAATGGCCAGCAGCAAATTCTGGTGCTGGGTTGTTTTATTTTGTGGAAATTCATCATCTCCAGAGACTGCTATAAGAAAACTCACTGGTAACCTGTTGGCTGACATCCCAGGAATAGTATTCCCTCCTAATCCTCCTAAACAACACTGCTGCTTTCAACACTGGATCATCGCTTCCTCATCCACACACTATTCAGTCCCTGCATATCTTTAGACACTGCCCTCCTTTGGATCTTCTGTGGACGTGCTGAGAATTGGTCCAAAATTTCATAAC
The DNA here is from genome assembly GCF_965119305.1 of Pelophylax lessonae. NCBI lineage: Eukaryota > Metazoa > Chordata > Amphibia > Anura > Ranidae > Pelophylax > Pelophylax lessonae. Next base: position 668,013,358 of record NC_138768.1, on the reverse strand, counting down.
CTTAAACCCCTGGTTTACTGTTTGTTGTTTTATATGTTGTAGATTAGAACATCTGCTCTTTTCACTTCCACACTTTTTAAACAAGTAGTTATTGGGTTTCAACTTTTTGTCCTACTGGCTAGCATAGTTCATTTTACTAAAATGTTGTTTCTGTTTTGTCCTTGCAAAAAAAAAAAAAACGAAAACAGTACATTTTAAGAAGTGAATTTCTAAAAGCTAAATCCAGCTTCTAAATGAGCTGAAAATATTTTTTTGGTTTCAGAACCTGTAAGCTTTTTAGATGTGTTGATGCTTTAACCTCATTTTGTGATGCTGTGCTCACTGCATCTGGATCCCAGGCCTTCTTTGAGGCAAGATTCTTCAATAATTACGTCTGTACTGTCTGCACCTGATAGTACATATTGCCTTTGCCTGCTGAATGCACCAATTTTAGTACATCCAGTACCTGCAATATGTTCATTTATATTAATGCATGCAATGTGGACTGACAAGGTAAGTGTAAATTAGGTCTCACACTATGTTAATGCTGTACTGGTTTTATATGTATAACACCACTCCTACAGCTAATGGAGAAGCCCAGTAACTTAACCCCTAAAGCAATACTGCTTTTAAAAGCTTTCTGATATATCCGCTTGCATACACGCTGCAGTACATATACTGCGACAGGGCGGCTCCTACAGGCATCACGACATACCCGTACAGCGGTGTCAGTTTCCAGGTTTTGAGCGCTCTTATGCACCCCCACCCACCTACTCCCCCTGTGATTTGCCACAATAGGTGTCTGTCAGCAAATCCCAGCCAATGACTCTTAGCTGGGACCTGCTGATAGGATGTGTTGAATCACAGCCCAGAGCCCTGGGTTGACAATCAACACAGGGCTCTGAACAGTAAAAACTGTTTACCCCTTCATTGCTTCTAGATGTTAACCCCTCCCCAACCAGTCTCAGTACAGTGACAGTGTATATTTTTAACATTAATCACTGTATTAGGTTCAATTGACACCTATGCAGTTTGCTTTTGAGCGTTTCTGCAGTGCTTTTTGTGTTTTAATAACCGCAATTTTCCTGCGATTTTTTTTTTTTTTCTTTAATGCTATTTTGGCAAAATCTGTTGTGCAGATTAAAAGGTGCAAATCATGTCAAAATTTCAGTGAAAACGCACCACATGCTTTTCTGCAGCTTCTCCATTGAAGTCCATTGAACCAAAAGCACCGTTTTGCATTTAAAAAAAGACCCTTTCCAAAAACGCAGAGGCACAAAAATGCATTGATGTGAATGTGTTTCATAGGAACCCATGTTAAAAAATAAATGTCCTGTAATTATGCAAAAAAGCATGAAAAAGGCATTTGTGTGAAAAGAGCCTTAGTGTCACTGAAGATGTTAGCAGAAGTTAGTTTCCACAAGGTATCAGTGGCCGATTGCCTGCATCACAGTACTACTATAAGTGATCACCACCATTTCTAGTATAAAAATAAATAAAAATTCCAGTGTATATACCATAGTATGTAAAAGCTATACCTTTCATGCAAACAAATTAATATATATATATATATATATATATATATATTTTTTTTTACCATAGATATTTAGCAGAGTACATTTTACAGAAATTCGATTTTTTTTTTTATTATTGGAAATGTTTTATAGCAGAAAGTAAAAAATTGTTTCAAAATGTCCGGTCTTTTTTCATTTGTATTATAAAAAAATAAACTCAGTGGGGATTAAATAGCACCAAAAAAAGCACTATTTGTGTGAAACTTTGATTTACGTACAGTGTTGCATGACTGCGCAATTGCCTGTTAAACTAGCGCAGTGCTAAATAGCAAAAAAATGGCCTGATTATGAAGGGGGTAAAATCTTTTGGAACTCAAGTGGAAATATAGATATATAGTGCCTTGAAAAAGTATTCATGCCCCTTGAAATGTTCCATATTTTGTCATGTTACATGAATGAATTTTATTGGGATTTTTATATGATCGACCAACACAAAGTGGCACATAATTGTGAAATGAAAGGAAAATGATAAATGGTTTTCAACATTTTTTACAAATCAATATCTGAAAAGTGTGGTGTTCATTTGTATTCAGCCCCCCCTGAGTCAATACTTTATACTTTAAAGAGAAAGTAAACTTCCCTCTGTAACACTTGCCTTATCATAGGCTTACCTTCAGGTACTGTAAATATCTCCTAAACGTGCACAGTTTAGGAGATATTTACTTTACATGCAGCCAGTGACATCACTGATGCATGCACTGCACTCTGAAGCCCTGTGCTATGAATGGCAGCTCCCGCGCACATGCACGGGAGTGATGTCATCGCGGCTCCGCCAATCAGACGGACAGAGTACGCAAACCTGAAAGAAAGGCTGGTGAACATGTCTGACGTCTCAGCGGTGAGCGGGAGCTACTGAAAGGGCTTCATTCTAAGGTAAGTATTTCATAATGAGCTAGTATGCAATGCATTATATTAGGACTTTGTCTTGCAGGTTTTATTTTTTATTTTTTTTTTAGGAGGTTTACAACCTCTAATATTAGTAGAAACACGTTTTTCTGCAATTACATCTGCAAGTGTTTTTGGGTATGTCTCTACCAGCTTTGCACATCTAGAAAGTGACATTTTTGCCCATTCTTCTTTGCAAAATAGCTCAAGCGCTGTCAGATTGGAAGGAGAGCGTCTGTGAACAGCAAATTTTAAGTCTTGCCACGGATTCTCAATTGGATTTTGGTCTGGACTTTGACTGGGCCATTCTAATACATGAATATGCTTTGATCTAAACCATTCCATTGTAGCTCTGGCTGTATGTTTAGGGTCAATGTCCTGCTGGAAAGTGAACCTCCACCCCAGTATCAAGTCTTTTGCAGACTTTAAAAAGTTTTCTTCGAAGATTGCCCTGTATTTCGCTCCATCCATCTTCCCATCAACCCTGATTAGCTTCCCTGTCCCTGCTGAAGAAAAGCATCCTCACAACATGATGATGTCAACACCATGTTTCACGGTGGGGATGGTTTGTTCAGGCTGATGTTCAGTGTTCGTTTTCTGCCACACATAGCGTTTTGCTTTTACCATTTTTGGTCTCATCTGACCAGAGCACCTTCTGCCACATTTTCGCTGTGTTCCTGCATGGCTTCTCGCAAACTGCAAACGGGACTTCTCATGGCTTTATTTCAACAATGGCTTTTTTCTTGTCACCCTTCTATAAAGGCCAGATTTTTGGATTGCATGACTAATAGTTGTCCTGTGGACAGATTCTCCCACCTGAGCTGTGGATCTCTGCAGCGCCTCTAGAGTTACCCTTAGCCTCTTGGCTTCTTCTCTGATTAAAGTTGTCCTTGCCTGTCAGTTTAGGTGGACGGCCATGTCTTGGTAGATTTTCAGTTGTGCCATACTCTTTCCATATTCAGATGATGGATTGAACAGTACTCCGTGAGATATCCAGAGCTTGGGATATTTCTTTAAACTTCTCCACAACTTTTATTCCTGACCTGGTGTGTTTCTTGGCTTCCATGATGCGGTTTGTTCACTAAGATTCTCTAACAAACCTCTGAAGGCTTCACATAACAGCTGTAATTTATACAGAGAATAAATTACACACAGGTGGACTTTATTTAGTAATTGGGTGACTTCTAAAGGCAATTGGTTCCACTAGATTTTAGTTAGGGATATCGGAGTACAAATGCACGCCACACTTTTCAGATATTTATTTGTAAAAAAATGTGCAAACCATTTATCATTTTCCTTTAACTTCACAATTATGTTCCACTTTGTGTTGATCTTTTGCAGAAAATCCCCTAAAACAATTTTACGTTTAGGTTGTAATATGACAAAATGTGGAAAATTTCAAGGGGTATGAATACTTTTTCAAGGCAATGTATATAGTGGGAAATATAACTGTTTGATCCCCTGCCGCTTTTTTAAGTTTCCCCACTTAAAAAGAAATGAAGGGTCTATAATTTTTGTGATCATAAGTGTATTTTAAATGATAGAGACAGAATATCAACCAAAAATCCAGAAAAAAACACACAATATAATTGTTATAAATTGAGTTACAGTTCAGTGAGTAAAATAAGTATTTGTTACCCAAGCAAAACATGACTTAAGAACTTGGTGGAGACACCCTTGTTGGCTGAGGTAAGACATTTCTTGTAGTTGGTTACCAGGTTTGCACACATCTCAGGCATTTTGGTCCACTCTTCTTTACAAATCTTCTCTAAACTCATAAGGTTTCTTGGCTGTCACTTGGCAACTCGAAGTTTAAGCTTTGTTCATAAATTTTACTATAGGATCTGGAGACTGGCTAGGCCACTCCATGACCTGAATGTGCTTAACTTACCATCCTTACCCCATGAGGCAAAATCTTGCATGGAGCTCCAGACCAAGGGCGATTGATAGTTGTTTTGTATTTCTTCTTTTTTTTTTTTTTTTGCGAATAATCCCTCAAACAGTTGTCTCCTTCTCACCAATCTTTTTGCCAAACATATGGTAAAAAAAAAAAAATTGGCCCAAAATGTTAAACTTTGATTTTTACTTTTTTTGGGGGAATTTCATATAAAAAATGTGAAAAATATTGTTATTTTTGCAAAATTGACTCTGTTTTTTTGTTTATAGCGCAAAAAGTAAAAATCGCACAGGTGATCAAATACCACCAAATGAAAGCTCTGTTTGTGGGGAAAAAAGGACGTCAAATTCGTTTAGGTACAGCATTGCACGACCGTGCAATTGTCAGTTAAAGTCACGCAGTGCCGAATCGCAAAATAGGCCCTGGTCAGGAAGGGGGTAAAATCTTCCGGGGCTTAAGTGGTTAAGAAAACATCCACACAATAAAAACAAATAAAATAAAATCCCAACTTTAACGATTCCCATACATTGCAATATATCCAGAACAGGAACTTTTTTCCTGCCAAATGAATAGGGGGTGTGCTTAGACTGTAGTGGAGAAAGTAGAATTATTCTGTGCATAGACTTCTGATCAGAATTGAAAATACCCAGAACAGGCTCCGGTTACCAAAGAATTTTAAACTGTTTGGCCGAGTTTACATAAGATATGCTGCGATGAAGATTAACCACTTCAGCACCAGTCACTTTTACCCCCTTCCTGCCCAGGCCAATTTTCAGCTTCTAGCGCCATCACACTTTGAATGACAATTGCGCAGTCATGTAACACTGTACCCATATGAAATTTTTATCATTATTTTTCACAGAAATAGTATCTTCTTTATGTGGTAATAATCACTACTGGATTTTTTTTTTTTTGGCTAAATACAGGGAAAAAAAAGACCAAATTTTTTTATAAAATGTTATATAATTTTGCAAATAAATAATATTTCTTCAAAAATGTAGGCCAAAATGTATGCTGCTACAGTTCTTTGGTGAAAATAACCCAAATCAGTGTATATTAATTAGTCTGTAGGAAAGTTATAGAGTACTGAAAATCAATCCTGATGTTCTGACGGCTCATTTCTTGAGGCCCGAAAATGCCGGGACAGTACAAATATCCCCCAAATGTCAGCTTTTTGGAAAGTAGACAGTCCAAGGTATTTAGTTAGAAGCATGGCGAGTTTTTGGAAGTTGTAATTTTTTGTCACAATTTTTTGGAAAATATATTTTTTCACAATTTGTTTTATAGGGCTTTAAAAAGCCTAGTAGAACCTATGGAAGAAAACTGAAGACTGAAAGGATTACTTCAGCATTAGTAGCTACAGAAGTCGCTGATGGCTTGCTTGTTTGAAAGCTCTTTTACTGCTTGTTAAAGATATGTGAATACTTTTTGCAGTCAAATGCATTTTTAAATGCAGTATGCGCATATATATATATATATATATATATATATATACATATGCAAAAAAAAAATGTATTCCAATAAGCCTTGTTTTACATCATTTTGGTGCATTCATTTGCATTTGAAAAAGTAAAGCATACTGATTTTTTTTTTTTAACATCAGAATATATGTGAATGCATTAAAATGCAACTTGGTTAAAAAAAAAAAATAATAATAATTAAATGCAAAAAGAACCATAAATGCAAAATATGCTCCTCCGTGCTACTGCCCCTATAGCAAGTAGTGGAAAAAGCAGGACTAAGTTGAGTTTTCCTGGAAGTGACCATGTTCCATCTGGTTAGGGCCGTATTTGTTATATAGTGACATAGTAGTTGCCACGTGTCCTCTTACATTCTCCTAGACTAAATCGTTTATTTCCTATGCTGGGATCGCCATTGAGGTATTTGTAAATCACTATCGTGTCCCCTCTCAGGCGTCTTTTCTCCAGGGAGAATTAATTAAGCGCTTGTAATCGCTCCTCGTAATAAAGGTCTTCCAGTCCCCTTATTAGTTTAGTTGCACTTCTTTGGACTCTCTCCAGTTCCACCACATCCCTTCTGAGGATTGGTGACCAGAACTGGACAGAATACTCCAGATGTGGCCGGACCAGAGTTTTATAAAGTGGCAGGATTATAATTTTATCTCTGGAATATATCCCCTTCTTTATGCATGCTAATATCCTGCCGGCTTTGGCAGCAGCAGCCTGACATTGCATGCTATTGCTTAGTCTATCTTCCACTAGGACTCCCAGATCTTTCTCCTTCTTTGATTCCCCCAGAGGTCCCCCCCCCCTAGTGAGTAGTTTGCATTTGTTTTTAGCCCCCAAGTGCATTACCTTAAATTTCTCCACATTAAAACTCATTTGCCATGTTGTGGCCCACTCTGTTATTTTGTACAGATCATTCTGTAAGATTTCTATATCCTGATGTGAGGTTATTGCCCTGCCTATTTTTGTGTCATCTGCGAAAACTGAGATTGAACTAGTAATCCCGTCCTCCATAATATTTATGAATAAATTGAACAGAATTGGTCCCAGGACAGAGCCTTGGGGTACCCCACTTACCACTCCAGAACAGTCTGAGTACACGTTATTTATCATCACCCTTTGGGCACACCCCTGTAACCAGTTTTCTATCCAAGAACAAACCTTGTGCAAATTCTTGGATATTGTCCCTTATCATCCTCTCCAATAATTTACACCTATTGATGTCAGGCTGATTGGCCTGTAGTTTCCTGGAATATGTCTCTGCCCTTTTATGAATATTGGTATCGCATTGGCTTTCCTCCAGTCAGCTGGTACAGTTCCTGTCAGTATACTGTCTGCAAAGATTAGGAAAAACGGTCTAGATTTAACCTGACTGAGTTCCTTGAGTACTCTCGGGTGCAAGCCATCTGGTCCTGGTGATTTGATTGCGTTTAATCTTATCAAGTCTTTCCTTGATTCCAGCCTCTGTTGGCCACAGCGGTACGTCCTGTGATGTGCTGCTAACAATACTGTCGTGGTTAGTATTAACCTCCTTTTCTTGTGTAAAAACTGAGGAGAAGAAAACATTTAGTACAGTTGCCTTCTCTGTGTAATCTGTTACTATCCTCCATCGTTATTTGTGTGTGCAACGTGCTCTGACCTCCCTTTTTTACTATTAATATATCTAAAGAATTTCTTAGGGTTTTTCTTACTCTCCTCTGCTATGTGTCTCTCTTAGTCTTTTTTTGGCCATCCTTATTTTATTTTTACATTTCTTGTTACATTCCTTATATTTTTGGAAAGCTGACAGTGCCCCCTCTGTTTTATATTTCTTAAAGGTCATTTTTTTTCTCTAAGATTTTTTACTTTACGGTTTAGCCACCCCGGTTTGACCTTGGTTCTTTTGTATTTATTTCCCTTTGGAATACACTGTGAAACCTTTGTTTAATATGTTTCTAAAGCGTTCCCATTTCTCCTCCGTGTTCAATTATTCTGGGTTAGGTCCCAATTTATGCTCTCTAGTATTGAGCACAGCTCAGAAAAGTTTGCTCTTCTGAAGTTTAGGGTGCTTGGGCTCCCCTTGTGCCTTGGTTTCCTATGATTTACGCTAAATGTGATCATCCTGTGATCGCTAGATCCAAAACTGGTCCCGTATTGCCACATCTGAGATTAGACTTGGATCGTTGGTTATTAGTAGATCTAGCAATGTATTCTTTCTAGTAGGAAAATCCACCAATTGAGACATGAAGTGGTCTTGTAAGACATTCATGAATTGACGGGCCTTTGAGTGAGCTGTCCCTACTTCCCAGTCAATATTGGGATAATTGATGTCCCTCATTATGAATACATTCCCCTGCTTCTCCGCCATTCCTATCTGGGATAGAAGTTCCAACTCCATGTAAATTCCTGTAATGTGATGTTCAGTGAGCATTTGGCATTAGTAGACCAGTTTTGGTTTACTTTACAGAATTGATTCTCTAGCTGCTTAGTATCACGTAAGCCTTGGCAAAATTTAGCAAGATAATTGCTAACTATGTGGTCAATGAGGATTAATGTTGCTAAATGTAAAGTTATGCACTTGGGGGCTGATAATATGCATGCATTATACATACTAGGGGGGGAAGAACTGGGAAAATCCATAGCGAAGAAGGATATGGGTGTTCTGGTAGATCCTAAGCTTAATAATAGCATGCAATGCCAAGCTGCGGTTTCCAAAGCAAGCAACGTTTTTGTATCAACAGGCATGGACTCCAGAGAGAGAGATATATCATTTTGCCCCTGTACAAATCATTAGTAAGACCTCATCTGGAATATGCAGTTCAGTTTTGGGCACTCAAAAAGGATATCGGGGAACTGGATAAAGTGCAGAGAAGGGCAACCAAACTGATAAGAGGCATGGAGGAGCTCAGCTATGGGGAAAGATTAGAGGAACTGAGTTTATTCTCTTGAGAAAAGGAAAATAAGGGGGGATATGATCAACATGTATAAATACATAAGGGGTCTATATAGTGAACTTGGTGTTGAGTTATTCACTTTAAGGTCAACACAGAGGATAAGGGGGCACTCTATACATCTAGAGGAAAACAGATTTAATCTCCAAATACGGAAAAGGTTTCTTCACCGTAAGAGCTGTCAAAATGTGGAATAGACTCCATCCAGAGTTGGTTCAGGCTAGCTCACTAGATTGCTTAAAAAAAAAGGCCTGGATTATTTTCTAGGTGTACATAATATAAATGGGTACTAATATTTATAGGTAAAGTTGATCCAAGGAATATCTGATTGCCTCTCGGGATCAGGAAGGATTTTTTTTCCCCTGCTGTAGCAAATTGGATCATGCTTTGCTGGGGGTTTTTCGCTTTCCTCTGGATCAACTGTGGGTAAAAGATTGTGTATATGGGATTGTATGGTGGGTTTTCTTTACTGTTTTTTTTTTTTTTTTTTTTTTTTTTTGAGCCAGATGGACATGTCTTTTTTCAACTTGACTAACTATGTAACTATATAATTGTGTATTGAAGGAAGAGGAAAGTGAGTTTATTTGGGAGCATAGATCTGAAATTAGTCTGGAGGAATGAAGATTATTGGAACATACATGTTCAAAGAATGTGAGTTAGGAGGGTGTTGCACATCCAGAAATCAAAGTTTGTATCCAATGGTGAATTTAGATATACATATCTGAAATATTTTCTGCAGGGTGGTTGGTATTTATACCTTCTCAGTGATTTACTAGGGGGCCACAGATCAGGTAACAGGCTTTAGAATATCTATGGGAAGATCACCTAGTAAGAGGAAGGTGTGCATATACCTGTGAACTGCAATATGTACCTAACCCAAGATTTTCACCCCATGTTGTAGGAAAAAGCTTAGATGGGAAGGCCTAAGATTACCAGTGATCCAAGGGAATGTTATGCAAGTAAAAAGAATGTGCATTAGGTACTTAAAGTAGTACCCAAAGGAGGTTATCCACAGGAGTGTGTAGGGCAACCAAGAGAGTAATATAAGCGGCTTGATAATATTTGATGAGGTTCAGGCCCTCAGCCTGCCTTGTTTGTGATGAATAAACATGTTTTTTATGATACCCTTGGGTAGTGAAGGTTCCAATTAAAATTCATAATGTGATTTTGCATGGATTTCAGGACATAGATTGGCTTTGACAGGAAATGGGTAAAGTATTTCAAAATAGTAGAAGAGCTTTCAAAGACACAAACAGAGAAATATAGTTAGCAGAGAAGAGCAATTCATAGAGCCTTGTTAGTTTTATGCCTGAGAAGGTCAAACATTTTGAGGCCCAACTAAGTGGTTTGTTCTGTTTCCAAAAGACAAAGTGCATAAAAATGGAAAAATGTCAAATATTGGGTTGTCATCAACAATGTGTCATCTGCAGGTTAGCTAAGTTTAAAGAGCATGCATGTTGCGTCTATGCCCTAATGTTAGTATAGCTAATGTTTCAATGGCCAGTATAAACAACAAGATATAGAGGGCATCCATGTCTGGCCCCTAACTCATTGCATGTTCTGCATATGTACCTTGGCAGAGGAAGTATTATATAAATAAATTCATGCTGACAAATAAGAGCAAAACTTACCATTCGAATGGGAATGTCAGGCCTTTCCCCATGCCCTTTAAGTTTTGTACAAACTCATTATCTCAGAATATACCCAGGTTCCTCGATCAGTGGGAATCTGACCTTCATACCAGACTTACTACCCAAGCCAGGTCCAAGATTCCTTATCGTTTCGCTCTCAATCAGTAATAAATTGCAGGAAGCTGGATACAAACTAGTCTCCAGATGGTACAATACCCCTAAGCTTTTACACTCCATATACCCAAATGACTCTTGTTGATAGTGCGACGCTCTCTGGGGGACTAGTTGCATAATTTCTGGTCATGTCCTCGTCTACATAATTTTTGTACTCGGGTACATACCCTAACCCAAAAGTTTGTCAATCGCAATATATCTAGAGATCCAGGGTTTTTTCTTCTCCGCCATGGTGACTTTTCTTTTAAAACATGTAAGAATCCAGTCATTCATCTGAAAAATGCAGCCTGTTCCTGCATCACATTTACTCCTGAAGGCTCATTCTTGGGGTCTGGAGAATGTACCATTACTGTTTATATCCATTATTATGCACTGTTCACATGGTTATTCTTTGTAATAATCTCAATGTGTAGTTTGCATATGCTTTTCTTGTCTCTTGTATTGACATGTCTTATGTAAAACAAAATCGTAAATAAATTGTTAAAAAAATGGTTATGCAATATTTCTACCATCTTATATGGGTTGACCGTAGTGCTGCCAGTGGAGAGTGTACAATGTTAAAAAACATTTTGGTTTTAGGGTAGCAATTTAAATTGTTTGACCAGTTGTGGCCCTGGTTTATTCATGAATTTTCTTCCAGTCCTGCTCTTTTTCTTCTTTGAAATTTAGGAGTAAATTAAAGGAGAAGTCCAGTCAAATCCTTTTCTTTTTACCTATTCTGAGGGTACTTCTGTCAGGTCACATAATCGGCTTCCAGTACCAGTTTTAGTGTAGAGGAGGACAGCCAACAATGTATTCCCCAAGCCTATGGGTGATGCCACTGAAGCTGGTTGCTGAGGAGATCACATGGCTGAAATGGAGTGCCCTCAGAATAGGTAAGTATATACATCTTTGCTTTACAGGGTAGTTTTTATAGGGCTTGGCATGGAGGTGGGAACAGGTTTAGGCCTAGGCAGGATTTGACTGGCCTTCTACTTTAAGTAAGTTTTGATATATAAAATACGGTAATACGTCAACCCGAATTCATTCAGCTCTGTTAAATAGTACCTGTAGTATCTAAAAAAAAAATATGTCTATAGCAATTTCACTGAAATAGTAATGCTCTGTAACTTGTCAAAATAAAATGTCAGGGAGGAAATAGAAGAAAACAGATACGCATAGTGTAGGCAGATACAGGATGGGATGTATCGTTTTTTTCCTGCTTGTTCTTTGAATCACATTGAGTCAAGCAGAGAATTCAGGATGATATATATATATATATATATATATATGTGTGTGTATATATATATATATGTGTGCGTTTTTTTTCCTCCAAAAGAGTAATCAATCAGAATGAATCTTCTGCTCTACTCTGAAATCACCAAAGTAGTCCTAGACTAAGAATTTCAAAATTAAGATCTCCTATATTGAAGCTACATGACTGTATCATCCGTTTGTCATTAAATGTTCACAATAGTTGGGAAGGTATCACATCATTGGTGGTAAGAGCACTGCAAGTTTCAAGTTGCCATTGTTTTTGGTATAAAAGCCTGTTTATACTCCACTGTAATGAACCAAGCACAGTGCAATGCCAAGGGTAGCCATTCAATTTAAATAGCACCCCAACACATCCACAGAATGCACTTGCCCACGACCACTCCACAACACGCAGTTGTGTGAAGGGGCCATTAGCTAGAAACTGAGACTTCTGGTTTTACTTTGGACAAAACAAATTCATGTATTTCTTGTATCCTGTACACCAGATTGTTTTTAATACGCTTCTAGAGAAAAGCATAGTATGCAAATCCAGTTTACCCTCAAAAAATCATTTATACCCACTTGCCATTTACCAGTAAATCATCTTTAATGATGTGGGTCCCATGTTGTCCTGTGTTTCATTCAACCTTGACAGTACAGTAAGCTTCAAACTTCTGATGCAGACAAAGTTCTGTCTCTCATACAGTGAAGGCTATGCGGGTCGCTCACATTCCACCGCCAACTTTCATAAAGTATTGTGTATTCTTTTCACAGAATTCAGGGCATTCTGTGGCTGGACAAGGTGGAGATCATAGCCTTCATCCACACCTCCCCTTGTCCAGTCACAGAATAACTTGTATTGTGTGATAAGAAAACAAGATGTTTGTTGACTGGAGGAAGGGCTGCAAGCAACCAGCATACCCTTTAGTATGCACTGCATAAGAGCGAAAGCTGTAAGGGTCAACACCTACTGTGCTGCCTGAAAAAAATTAACAGGTATAACTAACATTGGACACACATTATTAGAGGTGATTTACTGGCATAACCTCCATTGCCAGTGCTAAATTCACCTGTTCCTAATCTAGCAAGAGATTGGCTGTGCAGTATGTCGCCACCACCAACTGTGTGTCAAATTTAAGGGAAAATTGTGCCGTTGTGCGACCCTGTACTCAAATAAAATTGATGTCCTTTTTTCCCACAAATGGAGCTTTTTTTTGGTGCCATTTGATCACCTGTGCTATTTTTTTTTTTTTTTTGACCTATAAACAAAAAAGAGCGGAAATTCTGAAAAAAAAATATTTTTCACATTCTGCTATAAAACATACCCAATAAAAAAAATGTAAAAATCAAATTTTTTCATCATTTTAGGCCAATTTGTATTCTGCTACATATTTTTGGTAAAAAACAATCCCAATAAGCGCATTTTGTTTGGTTTGCGCAAGTTATTGCGTCTACAAACTAGGGGAAAGATTTGTTATTTTTATTTTTTTACTAGTAATGGCGGTGATCTGTGATTTTTTAGCGGGACTGCAACGTTGCGGCGGACAGATCGGACCCATGATATTTTTGACACTTTTGGAGGGACCAGTGACATTACTACAGTAATCAGTGCTAAAAATATGCACTGTTACTGTACTAATGACACTGGCAGGGAAGGGGTTAACCTAGGGGCAATCAAAGGGTTAAGTGTGAGCCTAGTGGGTACTTTCTAACTGTGAAGGGGATGGGCTTGTGGAATCAACACAGAGACCTGTGATCCTAAATAGGAGGATCACAGGCGCTCTGTGTTCATTCCAGAGAGAACAACGGTCTGCTGCGTTTACAACAGCAGACCGTCGTCCTCTCTCCACATGGAGTGATCGCGGGTGCTCAGTGGCAATCGCAGCTGCCGGCCCCGTGGATCGGCTTCCCTGCTGCCTAATGCACTCCCGCGAACCAACGTACCTCTACTTTGGTTCGCACAGCCAAGCCAGCCTGTCACAGTATATCTGCGGCGGGCGGGCGGCTGGCAGGTGGTTAATGAAGAGGCGCCAGAGTGTTTCAGTGATTTTCTTGTACTGTAATCTCGCTATGTCTCACGAGATTACAGGCAGCACATTCACTTTTACATGGATCTCGGCCGTTTGCAGGGGAAAGACTTCTCCCCTGTTCTCCCTGTGAGACCTGAAGTTCTCCATTTCATAAATGTACACCATACAGGGAGTGCAGAATTATTAGGCAAATGAGTATTTTGACCACATCATCCTCTTTATGCATGTTGTCTTACTCCAAGCTGTATAGGCTCGAAAGCCTACTACCAATTAAGCATATTAGGTGATGTGCATCTCTGTAATGAGAAGGGGTGTGGTCTAATGACATCAACACCCTATATCAGGTGTGCATAATTATTAGGCAACTTCCTTTCCTTGGGCAAAATGAGTCAAAAGAAGGACTTGACAGGCTCAGAAAAGTCAAAAATAGTGAGATATCTTGCAGAGGGATGCAGCACTCTTAAAATTGCAAAGCTTCTGAATCGTGATCATCGAACAATCAAGCATTTCATTCAAAATAGTCAACAGGGTCGCAAGAAGCGTGTGGAAAAACCAAGGCGCAAAATAACAGCCCATGAACTGAGAAAAGTCAAGCGTGCAGCTGCCAAGATGCCACTTGCCACCAGTTTGGCCATATTTCAGAGCTGCAACATCACTGGAGTGCCCAAAAGCACAAGGTGTGCAATACTCAGAGACATGGCCAAGGTAAGAAAGGCTGAAAGACGACCACCACTGAACAAGACACACAAGCTGAAACGTCAAGACTGGGCCAAGAAATATCTCAAGACTGATTTTTCAAAGGTTTTATGGACTGATGAAATGAGAGTGAGTCTTGATGGGCCAGATGGATGGGCCCGTGGCTGGATTGGTAAAGGGCAGAGAGCTCCAGTCCGACTCAGACGCCAGCAAGGTGGAGGTGGAGTACTGGTTTGGGCTGGTATCATCAAAGATGAGCTTGTGGGGCCTTTTCGGGTTGAGGATGGAGCCAAGCTCAACTCCCAGTCCTACTGCCAGTTTCTGGAAGACACCTTCTTCAAGCAGTGGTACAGGAAGAAGTCTGCATCCTTTAAGAAAAACATGATTTTCATGCAGGACAATGCTCCATCACACGCGTCCAAGTACTCCACAGCGTGGCTGGCAAGAAAGGGTATAAAAGAAGAAAAGCTAATGACATGGCCTCCTTGTTCACCTGATCTGAACCCCATTGAGAACCTGTGGTCCATCATCAAATGTGGGATTTACAAGGAGGGAAAACAGTACACCTCTCTGGTGGAAACACCACAGATGATCTCTATCAATGTGGAAATCTTTAAATCATAGCCACATTGAACCATTTGGACCAGAAAAACGTGGCCCAAGAAGTAATTATTATTTATTTCATTACCAATAACCTCTCCTGTCCTTACTTGTGGTTCCAACTACAACCAAATCACACCTTTTCACCCAATACAGCATTGTTCCTGCAGCTCCCGGAGAAAATCTGGGAAAGCAATACTCCAGGAAGTGGACAAAAAATATGTATGTTACATCACAAATCTTGTATATAATCAAATCTGAACTATTATATTGCTACCACTGACAAACCCATTTTACTTATTCCTAGAATCGGTAACATCCTTGATAAAGGCCGCTACAGGCCGAAACATGTCGGAAATACCGATCAGGCCCCTCTCTGCAATCATTCCCATTCTTTGATATGAGGAACAGCAGAGCAGGACCATCTACTATTCTTGTTCAAAGTCACTTATTCCACGTGTAAACACACCTTACTACTTTCTCTTCACTATCACAATGGGACTTTACCCATTAACTCACTCAAATTTCTGTATATAATTATACATGTGAATAAATTTTACCCAAAAATTGTACAACTACTGTTTACTCGTCTCACTCCTGCCCTTAAAATCCC
Organism: Pelophylax lessonae; assembly: GCF_965119305.1. Lineage (NCBI taxonomy): Eukaryota > Metazoa > Chordata > Amphibia > Anura > Ranidae > Pelophylax > Pelophylax lessonae. The sequence goes on along the minus strand of NC_138768.1, from coordinate 667,997,647 downwards.
ATACCTGACTTGAGGCACCACGAATCGACAAACAGTACACCTCTCTGAACAGTGTCTGGGAGGCTGTGGTTGCTGCTGCATGCAATGTTGATGGTGAACAGATCAAAACACTGACAGAATCCATGGATGGCAGGCTTTTCAGTGTCCTTGCAAAGAAAGGTGGCTATATTGGTCACTGATTTGTTTTTGTTTTGTTTTTGAATGTCAGAAATGTATATTTGTGAATGTTGAGATGTTATATTGGTTTCACTGGTAAAAAAAATAATTGAAATGGGTATACTGTATATTTGATTTTTGTTAAGTTGCCTAATAATTATGCACAGTAATAGTCACCTGCACACACAGATATCCCCCTAAAATAGCTAAAGCTAAAAACTACTTCCAAAAATAGTCAGCTTTGATATTAATGAGTTTTTTGGGTTCATTGAGAACATGGTTGTTGTTCAATAATAAAATGAATCCTCAAAAATACTAATTTGCCTAATAATTCTGCACTCCCTGTAGTGTGAATTCGCCATTAAGGGCCATACAGACAGACCAAATATCGGGCGTCATCGCCAGGTTCAAGAGAAACTAGCTGACATTCGGCCTGTGTGTATGGCAGCCTGTCTGACAGATACCAGCCATTTAGCCAGCTTTCACTGACGCTCCCCATTCCACTTGATGGAGCTTTAGATGTCCTGCAAAGAAAAATAGGAGAAACTGCCTAAAAATAGGTGTGCCAAGCTTGTAGCGTCATACTCAAAAATACCTGAGGCTGTAATTGGTGCCAAAGGTGCTTCAACAAAGTATTGAGCAAAAAGCTGTGACTACTTATGTACATGTACTTTATTTTTTTAAATAAATTTGCAAAGATTTCTAACAAACTTGTTTCTCGTTGTTATTATGTGGTATTGGTTGTAGAATTTTGAGGAAAATAATGAATTTAATCAATTTTAGAATAGAGCTGTAACCTAACAAAATGTGGAAAAAGTGAAGCGCGGTTATTACTTTCCGGATGCACTGTAAGTTTAACCGGTAAACGCTTTTCAAATGCTTTGCCAAGGCTTGGTGTTGTATACTTTGCTCTTATACAAGCTGAAGCCCATATGTGCCAGGCCTAAATTAGAGTTTGGGGATTTTTGTTTCAATAAGCACAAAAAGACACAAGTGAGCAGGTTAACGATCGATTCATGCCAAATATTTTTTAATCCTTTACTTTTAGAAGAGCATAATATAAAGTTCACTGCCGTCTTTTTATTTATGAAATGTATATATGACTATTTGTGTGTAACGTCCCAAAATGGTTTCTATATTACATTGTTTCCTGAGTTCTAAACGATCCCATGGTTCAGTGCGTCTGACTTCACAAAGAATTGCATATTCCAGATACGCTGTTGTAGGGTCAATGGTATAGGACCGTGCTGCTCTGGGGATTTGCAGTATTTAAGCAGATTGCAGTGTGAGAAAGTGACGCTTCCAGTCCCAGGGAGGAAATGTTGACATCTTCTTGAAACGATGATTAAGCCTACAAAGTCTAGACTTGGTTTCTAAAACTATAGATATTTTACGGCCAGTTCTAAATACAATCATTATCCTTTAATTTGTGCTCAGGGTAGCTGCACTCTAATTGCTGAAAGAAAGAAAAGAAAGTCCTGCGGCAGAGCACTATTAGGCCACTGAGAATTGTGAAAGGCCCCAGCCCATGTGGTGTGTATTAGAGCAATGTTGGTAATTTCACTGCTGCTAACTTAAAATCCTCCAGGGGGAGTTAATTACAGGAAAACCATTCCAAATATCAATAAGCTGCATATTTTCCATGACAAGGGGTTTCTCGGCTCAGGTTGAACAATTGCAAAATGTTGCACATATGCTACCTTAACAAACTGGAATGGTGTTTCATTTCTAGCAGTATTAGGGGCTCTCCTCCTCCTCCTTGCATGGCAGACTTGTAGCTTTGGGGAGTTTTATTTATGTAAAGACAAGTGTTCTCACGAGGGGGGTGGACATTTTTTCCTAGCACCTTTTGACTGAAAGTTAGCAATACAGGCCACAGGCTTGTACAGGCTGCTTTGTGTTGTACTGATAGCGCCTGCAACAACAGCTATTGGCTGATGGGGGATCTGGTCTCCAAACATTCTGTTTTAAAGGTCAAAAAGAATTACTTGGGGGGGGGGGGGGGGAACTATTCTGTTGAACTGTAGGCTGATGTGGCATTTGATAAATAGCAGTGCTTGCTTGACAGTTGAGTTTTATTTTCAAATAAATTGTATGGATTGTACAATTACTATTGTGCACCTGAATCTGCCTGCACAATGTTGTGGGATTTTTTTATTTGCTTGTATTTGACAGTAGAAATGTTGACATCATGATGTTCATGCTGGAATGTCTCATTAACTCCTATGTACAATTTGATCACAAGATAAGAGGCTGGAAGGAGAGCTGTTAACGTCAGCATTACAAATCATGTATTGAATGCTTTAAGTCGGCCATAGATGGTTCCAATCTCACCCAGTTTAGCAGGAACCGGACAAGATTCGAACCATGTATGGGCAGGCTGATTGTACCCAAGTTGATTGATCGATCGATGTCTTGTCAATGGGGGAATCAAACCTGTGGTTGCAGGAAAGAAATTTACGCCGTCTATGGCCTGCCTCAGTTGTAATGTGACAGTCAAATATTTGTGGAACAATAGTTGGTGTAATTGATTTAAAGAGCGTGTTGGGTGGGATTGAAAAAAATTGAAAGGATATGTAAACCCAACATTTGATATTCCTGATATGTTCCTGCTGTACCATGTACTTGTATGAAATATTAACCCGTTCTCTTTGTATTGCTTATTTTTGTGTGAAATCCCTGGTGTTACTAACCAGTCCCTCTACTTTGCTATTAAAAACTGACCACACTGGGTGTAAGAGCACAGCATGGTCAGTTTTCTGGCTTTGCTGAGAACAGGTTGTTTTACAAGGTGAAGGTTTACATATACTTAAAGTCCAGGTAACGTGGAATACCTTCCTGCCATTTTTGAATCTCAGACTATTCTGACAGTCAAAGCTTTTTCACCTTCCTAATACCATACCCTGTCACCCCTTCATACCTCTTGCATATTCCTATTGGTTAGTAAGGCCAATACGTTTGGATAACTCTAGACCAAAACCAACATTGAGTAAAACTATAACCTAGTAGCCATTACACATTTTGCAATACTGCCTAACAGTAAATATTCCCATATCAATTCCCTTTCACTCTCCTTTTCTGTTTAAGGATGTTTTAAACATGTGAAGCAAGCAATACTGCTAAAGAACAGTGTTCACATTTGTTATTCCTAATGACAATTTCCTTATAGCCTACAACCTAGTGCCAATAAACCCAGTATCCTATTAGGTCTTTGGCACTGGACTGTTGATTATGGGGGGTGGGGCTTAGTGGCACAGGGTGGGGCTTTTGGTTGACTTGGCTCCACTGGGATGCAGAAACAGCTTTGAATAATGACACACACACTAACAGGAGGAAAGTCCCTGTACTTCAACAGTACTGTAAGTGTAGATGTTGTTTAGGGCCTCACTATTTATGCTAAATTGTTGTTAAGGCCTTTTCAATATTCATAATACATAAAATAACTCCGCATTAAAGTGTTAAAGACCTTGTGCACAGTACCTGATACTATATTTAACATTAATCCTGACTAAAATCATTCTTGAAGCCAGTTTGACCTTATGTTTGAGATCGTACCTTCTAATGTACTACACCTATCTATGTTGTATGCCGCATGTGGAGCAAGCTAAAACTAGAACATTTCTGTGAATTGGTAAAAAAATAAGTTATATCGTTAGAAGTATACAGTTACTCTAAATATGCTTAGAGTAGAAGTTACCTTATTTTCAACCCATTAACGTTTTTCAACAAAAGTGCTACCTGTAAAATATCAACTCAATGTCTTTCTTTTTGTGTGGGTCCTCACAGGACATGGTTGTTGGGTTTTATAGGTTTAACTGTCCGTTGTATGTGTCCAACATAATGTTTACCTACATTTTGTATCATCTTTCTTCTACCTGTGGTTAAATGATTTTCTGTATCCCTTAAAATGATGTTTACCTCTTATGAAATTTTTATTCTATTTGTTAAATACCTGTAGATCCAGAAGAAGATGCCCTTGTGAAAGGAAAACAATCCATCAAGAGCCAAGTTGTGGGAAGTCAAATCGTAGAGAGTGATAGCCTTTTGGAAGGGGATGATGACACTTTGTCTTCACTGGAGGAGAAGGACCTTGAAAATGTGACAGGTAACCTGAAACCTCATCTTATTGATAGAAACACCCTCCATTCACTACTTGTCTCTATCTTATTATATGCTGGCTTTCTGGTCATTTGCAGATAAAAATGTTCTTTCAGCCATCTTACATAACATTTAACTCGGTTAGATTTCCACTCACCTTGACCAGTCCTGGACTCCAAGGCTCTTTGTGTCAGGCTTTAGTGATTGTGCCCTCCAAGCTGCTGTGCTGACTAGTTCTGGGATCCTGTTTAGGAACATGCTGACACCCTTTCCTGATTTTTTTGAGTAAGATATGGCTGTCCACTTTCACCTTCAGGCAGTGTTGAACAGAAGGTCATGAGAGCACCGCAACTAAAGGAGGTCATGTTCATTTCACAATACCCAAGACAGAAAAAACTTTACATACCACCTTGGATTTTCTTTACTCTCTAATGTCATTCTGAACACTTCAATCCTCTGACTATAGGAATATTGATATTCATTTTAACTGTTTGTAATAATACTACAAATAAAAAAGAAAGAACTTCACACTTGACACCTTTAAATTGAAGAGAAATGTAGAAGCCTAAATTGGAATGCAGTGTTTAGTGATATTGTCATATTTTTCCAGTGCGTGTGTATTTGTATGTATATATCATATATATATCTCATATATCTATCTATAATATATATATATATCACATATATATATATCATATATATATATATATATATATATATATATACACACACACACACACACAGATTTGTGTTTGCCTTTCCTCTAAAGGGCTTATTTCATTAAAGCAAAATCATAGCATGATTAGTATTCAGAGTCCAAAATCCATAACAGCCAAACAGATTTCCCTTTACCACAGCACACCATGACTCCTCATACTAGTTATTGCAAGTTGCTGTCTGCTTTTTTAAATAGACCTTCTTTAATTACTGACAATTTTGAAAGATGCAATCTCCTGCCTCTATATGATATATTATGATTTTATTTATATATATATATATATATATATATATATATACACACACACTGCCGAGCCATTATCCTTATCCCCATAAGTCAGCTCGCTGCGTCAGAAAACAGACACAGTGATGGGAGGAGGATCGGTATGCCAGGAATATGGAGGGGTCAGACTACTTCAACAATCCAAGGAAGCCATTTTAGAATATTGTCCTATTTTATTTTTTTATTTATTTCAGGTACTTATATAGCGCTGTCAATTTACGCAGCGCTTTACATATACATTGCACATTCACAATGCTCCTTGTACCTATTTCTAAATAGGAATGGTGCTGGGGAGGGTCTCCTGATGGAAATAAAAGGTATGTGGACTGTAAAGCCTGGTACTCACTATTAGAAAATCAAACATATTTTTTCCGTGTCCCCGAAGTTGAAAACGAGAATGCCTAAAATGGCCAGAAAATTCTTGAACAACAGAGGACAACACCCCCTGTACCTAGCTGCAGTCTGTCTAGCTTGTGGTAATGCTTTTTTTTCCAATCATGCGCAGACTTGCTCTCGTTCAATTTCGAAAGGATAAATACTGTACTAAATAAATGGAAATTGGACATCATAACTAAAGCTGGCCATACATTATACAATTTTCTTATTAAATTTCCTATAGGTCTGGTTCACACATGATCTGCTGCAGTTTCACTGTGATTTTTAAAAGCAGTCTGGTGCGGTTTTGTTCACTGTTTCAGGTGCGAATTTTTACTTGAAATCGCACCTGAACCGGACTGAAAAATGTACAGGACTCTTTTTAAAAAGAACTTTTTAAAAAGAACTGTGGCCGGCCCGGATACATGTAAACCGGCTCTATAGAAAGTCAGTTTGGTTCACATGTCATGCGAATCGGATGAGATTAAAAACGCATCCGGTTCGCATGTATGTCAACTGAGCCTTTGATTTACCTTTGACGATGCAATGCAAGGGCCTGCCTGATTGCATAAAAATTGAAAGTATTTCAGTTTTACCTCATAATATATGGTTGTGGGAAATCTAAAGAAACATTGTACAAGAAAATTGTATAATGTATGGCCAGCCTAACATTTTTCCACCATGTCCTTTAAGAAATTTTTGTCCATCCATATCTTGAAAGCAGTGTACCAATGAACACAAAATCGAACCACTGGATATATTTGTCCTATTTTCTTATAGTGTGTACTAGGTTTAAGGGATCCAACTTTACAGTTGACCTTTCAAATATGAATTTTACTAATATGTAGTTTAGTGTCCACAACACAACCAGCACCAACCATGGAATTCTATACCCAGGGGGCGGGGATTTAGCTGAATGTCTGAAAAGCCATCTGGTGATAGTGATAATTAATATTTTTAGTGTAAAATAATTGATTGGATTAGGAGAATTGGGGGGGGGGGGGGGGGGTTCATCCAAATGTGATCAGACATTATCTTCCACTGGAGGAGAATACAATGATACTGTAATAGAGGTGACAGGGGTTTAATTACATAATCCTGACAATGGCAATAGGATTAAGAGGTAATCCTCAATAATAAAGTGATGTGGCTTGGAAATGAAGTGTAAATTGTTTGCCCCCTCCCCTCCTGGACCAGGCTGCCCCTCTCCCTGCTGTAATTGAATGTCGGGGAGTGATTGGAAAAATGTTATTTCGCCTCTGGATTACATGCTAATGCACAGGGTGCAAAAGAACACAGAGCTGCTTATTTCATTCATTTGTGAGGCCGAGCACTGGGAAATCAAGGCAGCTCTTGTAGCTATCTGCTGCCCATCTGCAAACACAATGTATCTGTACACAGGGAATAGAGGGCAGAGGCTGCTCTAATCTCAGCAGAGCATCTTCCTCATTGTCCAAATGGCACACATGAAGATTGATGGCAGATTAAAGACACTCACCCGTCTACCAATCGATGGAAATGACAATTCATCTGAAATTTTTTGGCAGTAATTCACCAAAATCATTACCTGGCCCGTGCTCCTCATCCCCCAGCACTATATTAATCCAGAATTTCCATGTCACTCAGACACTGAATAAAAAGATTGTTTCAATGCAGAGGTGATCACACTGAGGTCTCCAATCGTGGATCGATGGAAGTGCGCCAGTATTGGAGGCTTTCTCTATGTAAATTGGATGGAATGGATAATGCTGCCTCCTCCATAGAAAGGAGGCCGCTGTAATGTGATTATTTTAATGTGAATGCGATGAGTTGGAAGGAGCCCTACATCCCTCAGGCTGCATATGTGATGCACAGTATTCATCCAGCATCATACACATAAAGAGACAAGTACAGGCACTGGCATCATGAGTCCTACAGTGCAAGGCAGATTTATTCAAAGAAAAATACTCATGTTCTCCCTAGCTACCAGTCAGGTCACAACTTTCAGTTTCTAACTCGATCAGGGAAAATGCAACATGGCTGGACGTTTCTGAAGACTGGCTTGACAGTGGTGCTGATGATGCAGCAACCAGTGGGATTATTTGGGGTCGATTTGCAAATGGTAAACAGTTGCACTCTGCAAGGATATTTTCTACAGAGCTTAGTAAATGAGACTTGCATCATTCAGTTATGTGCAAGCAAAAATTATTTTTTTCTTGCATGTGATTGGGTATTCTTTGCAAAGGGACGCTCATTTACTAAGCTCTGGAGAAAATGTCACTACAAAGTGCACAGTCTGCCTTTAGTAAATAAATCCCTTTGTTTCTCTTTCTAATTAATGGTTGCTGTGGGCAACGTCTGTACGCCTGCTATCTAATTTTTTTTTTTTTTTTTTTTACAAATGGGCCCTGAGTAATCTAATTGTTTGGTATAACTATTCTCAGCCCATTTGGTTATAATAGGCCAGTATGTGGCAACACTAGGGTTGGCAGAGCTCTTAATAATGAACTGCATATGAAATTCTAGGTTGATGTATTAATTTCTGTATTGTGTGTGGAGCAGTGTGCTCAGCATAGAGGAACACACATGGTTACACACAAGTGTACACAGTGCTTTTATGGCTGTGTACTGTGAAATGAATGGGGGTTCTGCTCCAGGGGTCTCACACAATTATTTCTTGGCAGGTCCGGTGAGCCTGAGCACTCCTGCTCAATTAATATCTCCCTCCATTGTGATGAAGGGTACTCTGTCCGTCACATCTTTCGAGCTTTACTTTGAGGTGGATGAAGATGATCCCAACTTTAAGAAAATCGATCCAAAGGTAAGAGAGGGGGCTGATCCTTGCCTAGCTGGCCAGGACCCTATGATAAATCACTCTGAAGCCTTGAGCACTGCTGATAACCTCCAGCAAGACTGGCAAACTCCTACCAATACCATACATGTATTATTACTATGTTTACCCTTTTTATCGAAAAGATTTATAATCGGGAGTGTCAAGTCCTACATAGATTGTTCAGTATGTAAATGTGAAGCAGATCCGAGAGTGTTTGCACATGTAACATGTAAGATGTGCATTGTCCCCAACTCCCCATACTTCCTGCTCTGTGTCTGGACGGCCGGGATAGCGGCTGGCACAGCTGACATTGCCCCGGGCCTCTGCTGCCTGCATCAGCTTTCTAATCATACACACTTCACTGCACACAGTATACTGCCCACAATACAGCCTCTCCACATCGCTCCCACACTTACAATTTCTACAAAGCTCAGCCTTCTCACTTTCTAAAACTATTATTGCTTGGACTGTGAAATCCATTAAAATCCACTTGTAAAAAAGAATTAATGTATGTGTGTATCTGTATATGTATATATATATATATATATATATATATATATATATACACATGCACACACAGATTTTAAGTTAGTAAAAAAAAAATACACACATATATATATATATATATATATATATATATATATATATATATATATATCCCTATAAAGACTGTTCTCTCTATCTATATATATGTATATATATATATATGATATTAATAAATACACACATATATATTTGTATGTGTATATATATATATATAGATAGATAGATACACAAACACATTTGTGAACAGTTCACCTTCTTCCTCAGTAAATAACCTCTAAGTGCACCATGCTGGATGAAGAATGTAAGTATAGATAGATTTATATATATATATATATATATATATAAAACACTTTATCATGCAAAGTACACTCATTGGATTCCTTTTACTGTAGGAAGAAGAGTGAACTGTTTACAAATGTACTTTCATGTGTTTGTGTATGTATATATATATATGGGGGTATGTTTTATACTCATTTACACACACACACATATATATATATATATATATATATATATATATATATATATATATATATATGTGTGTGTGTGTATATATATATATATATATATATACATACATACATACATATATATTTATTATAAAACCGTCTTTATCAAGCAAGGTACTATAATATCGGTTGATTTACTGAAGGAACAATGTGAACCGTTCGCTTTAAAAAAAATAAAAAACATACTTTCATTTTGCAAATTTAATTAGATGTACCTTTGTTTATATTTCATGTACAAGTAAAAGTATTAAGTATAGTAACGGTGCTGTCACCTGATTGGTTGCTTGAACACCGTTTCTTCTTATTAACTCATCTCAGTAAAATTTCACTTTGTTAAACGAACTCTGTTCCTTTAGTATTGTGTCGATGCAAGGCATTTGTTAAAGAAATGTAAAAGTCCTGTAATGAGCATGGCTTGTGTGTTGTGTTAGGGATTGTGATAATCAGTTGAGAAGAAAACATTATGACAAGCTTTATAGGCAGCCTGCGGTGGAGATAGGATCTGAGAGATAAGATCCCTGTTTATATTCACACTTTGCTTGTTTTTACAGCCAATCAGTAGCCACCGGCTAGCAGCCTGTTTGTCATTAAAGTGGACGAGTTTGACATTATAGGACAGTTCCTCTCTATCACTAAAAATGTGCATCCTCGGGATATTGTATTTTTTATAAATGAAGAGAGTAAGGCAAAACATAGTATCAATTGTATATAAAGAAAAAATGCTCAAGTTTTTTATTAAAGCGTTTCTGTAAAAATCTAGTTCAAATATGTTTCCTAAAAATAATTTATTATAAACTTTACTTTAATGATCACTTTCGTTATTGCTATTACTTTTTTAGCAATAATTAATTCCATGATTATGTAATTTATATGTTATTCCTGTAGAATTCCCGTCCAGCTTTGTATACATTTGATGAATAGAATAATGGAGTGATAAGTAAAAAGTGTTTTATTTGGTTTATTAGGATCATTTCAGACGCCTCGGCACACTCTGACATTCTCACACACGGAATAATGCATTCTCTCTTCTCATTTATCAAGACAAACATCTGAAGTTATACTTGTTTTGTTTTTTTATTGTTCTTTTTTCTGGTTTCAAAGTGTCAGCTGCTGGGCACAGGCTGACGTTGGCACTATAATACATTTAACCTTGGTAAACTTTTAAAGAACAAAATTTGTACATATAGTTTAAATAATTTTTTGTTCACTTTGTGACAAACATTCAGGCAAAAAAAAAAAAAGAATATTAATAAAAAGAAAATTGCTACATTTCATTATGAAAATGTACCTTGATTTTCTTAAGTCCGATTGCTTCTCGTGTGACTTGATTCACATTGTTTGGAAGGGGAGAGTCACCCCTCACCTCCTGTGCAAGGAAAAGTCCCTCCACGTCCCACCCCATTGAGGGGTGCTGGGGGCTGCTTGGTCCGCTCTTCTTAGGTTGTGGAAGAAATGGAGACAAAGGGATTTCGGTGCTTCCAATTAGTCCTGGACAAACAGATGCATTTTAAATTGGTCCGGATCTTAGGACCTTGTTATATCACAGCAAAATATAATAAAAAATAAACTTGTGATCGGCGAATGGAAAGTTATATATATTTTTTTTTTTCAACAACAGCTTCAGGGAAAAGTGTCTGCATTTCGGGTGAATTATAAATAAAATGGGATTCATTTTGGGACAGAGGGGCTATGAAAGTCCTGCCATGCACCTTATCACAATCCCCTTTGTCACAAATTGGAGTCAGTCGTAAAAAGTATTGCTAGAGTTCTTCCCCCAACCCTCGATCGCCACGTTTGTGATCTGCAAGTGCATTAAAGGTTTCCTTTGTGTGCTATGTGTTTGCATTAAAAGTTAAGAAAAGAAGTAACATTGCAGCAGTCATAAGACTGACATGGCACATGTAAACTTTCCCATGCAATGTCCTTTGGCCTGCACTGGAATCCAGCTGCAATGTCTTTTGGTCTACAGTGGAATGTAGTCTTCCATGTCACCCCCAGTGTCCCCTGTCACTGTCTCATAGTTTATCCAGGCTCTTGGGGTTGGTGAGGATCTCTCGGGCTAGTCTCCAGGTCTGTTTGGCTGCACTCTCCAGGGCAGAATGGGGTTTGCCCTGGAACAGGTCCAGGTTGGGTAAGAAGTAGTGCGGACACCTGCGGCACTGCAGACAGGAGATGAGTTGGAGAAGGATGCCATTGAGTCGGTCCCCTAGGCATGCCTCGTCCCAATCAGTCTCCCGGGGGTGCTTTTCACACTCGTAGAGTAGCAGGGTCTTCATATGGTAGTTGTTGAGCGGCTGTCCAGGCAGTTCTAGGTGTCTGTCCCGTAGGGTTTTGAGGATGGACAGACATTTATTCCTGCAGCCCCCCAGCAGCAGCCGGTTCTCTGCCTCTGCAAACTG